>NW_027003132.1:55089-163538 GCF_036934945.1 Oncorhynchus masou masou | reverse complement strand
GTTACAGACCAGACCTCTATGAATGTGGAATGGTTCGTGTTCATCCATCACCATCTTAGTGCTTGTAGATCTGTTATGAAGCTCTGAGAGGGCTTTGCCTTGCATTTAGGTCAAGGCCTTCCTCCTCTCCTCTCCCTTCCTCTCCTCACCTCCACTCCTCTCCTCTCCCTTCCTCACCTCCACTCCTCTCCTCACCTTCTCTCCTCCTCTCCTCTCCTCCTCTCCCTTCCTCCTCTCCCTTCCTCACCTCCTCTCCTCACCTTCTCTCCTCTCCCTTCCTCACCTCCACTCCTCTCCTCACCTTCTCTCCTCTCCTCACCTTCTCCTCTCCTCTCCCTTCCTCACCTCCTCTCCTCACCTTCTCTCCTCTCCCTTCCTCTCCTTCTCTCCTCTCCCTTCCTCACCTTCTCTCCTCTCCCTTCCTCACCTCCCTTCCTCCTCTCCTCTCCCTTCCTTCCTCCTCTCCTCCCCCTTCCTCTCCTCTCCTCTCCTCTCCTCTCCTCACCTCCCCCTTCCTCACCTCCACTCCTCTCCTCACCTTCTCTCCTCTCCCTTCCTCTCCTCCTCTCCTCTCCTCTCCTCTCCCTTCCTCCTCTCCTCTCCTCACCTTCTCTCCTCTCCTCTCCCTTCCTCTCCACCTCTCCCTTCCTCCTCTCCTCTCCCTTCCTCCTCTCCTCTCCCTTCCTCACCTACTCTCCTCTCCCTTCCTCACCTCCACTCCTCACCTCCTCTCCCTTCCTCCTCTCCCTTCCTCACCTCACTTCACCTCCACTCCTCTCCTCACCTCCTCTCCTCTCCTCACCTCCTCTCTCCCAGAGCAGCTTTGATGGCTTGTCTCTTCAGGAAGGTCTTGAGGAGTTTGTCATTGGTCTGTTTGGACTCCATAGTCTTCTCCTCCTTTCTCTGTCTTCTGATGGCCTGGAGGGAAGCACAGGGTTAACACACACACACACACACACACACACACACACACACACACACACACACACACACACACACAGACAACATGAACACACACACACACAGACAACATGAATACACACACACACACGCAGGCAGACAGACAGACAGACAACATATACACACACACACACACATACAGACAGTCAACATGAACACACACACACACACACACACACACACACCAGGGTCCAGACAGACAGACACAGACAGACAGACAACACACACCAGGGTCTGTTTCTTGATCAGAGGTGCGTCTCCATCGAACACGAAGACAGGTCTGATGCGGAAAAAGAGCAATTTACAGAGACGATGGAACAGGGTGAGGAGGTGGGCGTTCTGGACACTGTTACCCTCCCTGTCTCTCACACCCTTCACTGCCTGGTTCAACCAGATACTGATGTCTGGGAGAGGGACAGGTCAAGGATCTCTACAGACACAGGCAGACAACTAGCTAACTTTACATAATGTTTATATACTCATCTCATATGTATATACTGAACAGCTATACCATCTACTGCATCTTGATGTAATAAATGTATCACTAGTCACTTTAAACAATGCCACTTTATGTTTACATACCCTACATTACTCATTTCATATGTATACATATATACTGTACTCTATATCATCTACTGCATCTTTATGTAATACATGTATCACTAGCCACTTTAACTATGCCACTTTGTTTACATACCCTACATTACTCATCTCATATGTATATACTGCATCTTGCCTATGCCGCTCTGCACCATCACTCATTCATATATCTTTATGTACATATTCTTTATCCCCTTACACTGTGTATAAGACAGTAGCTAAGGAATTGTTAGTTAGATTACTTGTTGGTTATTACTGCATTGTCGGAACTAGAAGCACAAGCATTTCACTACACTCGCATTAACATCTGCCAACCATGTGTATGTGACCAATTTTTAAAATTATTTTTATTTCACCATTATTTAACCAGGTAGGCTAGTTGAGAACAAGTTCTCATTTACAACTGCGACCTGGTCAAGATAAAGCAAAGCAGTGTGAACAGACAACAACACAGAGTTACACATGGAGTAATTTGGTTTACTGCACAATACACTAGACACTAACTCTATGTAAGATTCAGACACATGTTATGACTGGGATGTGCAGTAGGGGTGGGAGATTGAGGGGAAGACGCAGGGAACCCTACTTTTAAAAAGTCAAGAACAAGGAGAGAGAAAGAAAGAGTTTAAGAGAGCGATAGGTGGGGGACTCTTTGTGGTGTCCGGAAGGATACCGACAGCCAGGATCTTGCCCTCGAGCGTCTCGGGGTTGATGGGCTTCCCGGTGGTCTCAAGCAGCTTCCACAGCCCGTGTACCCCCATTGCTCTCCGAGTGACAGCCTAGACAACATCAAGACCAAAATGAGACTATAGCAAATCGCCCATATCGTCGAAGCTATTGTAAAAAGGCTCGATTCAAATACACACACGTGGATATCAAACTCACCTGTACGGGAGGACAGAATTGATTTGATAACCAGAATTGATTATCTTCGGTACATTTTTAAAAAGTTGTCTTCTTTGGGTGTAACAATATTTTATTTCCTACGGTGGAACACAGTAGTGCGGATAATAGTTCCGGTTATTATTATTATTCCGCGGTTTGGTGATTTTGTAACGCTGTCGTCTCAACTTCCGTTTACTGATCGTGAATCAGATTTGGGATATCTGTTTACTGCCCCCACTATGGATGAGAAATCGTCCAAGCTGATTCAGAGTCTGTTTCCTACCGGACACCCCTCCACGTCCGCCAAGCCAACAGTGTCCGGTCGGTGAGAACACAAACAAGATGGCGACCAAGATTTAACAGAGGAAATATTTTTAATCGGGTAAACAACAGTATGTGCATGTTTATTCTAATACCGTGTTGATATCTCTCTACGTTACACTCATTTTACACTGCTGATGTTAGTTAACAATGTTTACACGTTTATGTCCAGGGAATGGTTTGTTGTTTCCTACTCGGTTTACTTTGTTGTTAGTTACTGTTAGTTGAGGAAAGCTGAACTCCGTTCTCTTATATCCTTATCTAACCGGCTGGGGGTTGATCATGTGCTGACACTGCTGTTAAAGCTCATCCACAGATAACAGGTGAGTTATTTTATCCTTGGACCTCAGCCAGAGGCTGAACTAGCCAAGTAAATAACGAGTTGGAAAGGGCAGCTGTTTTGACTCTTAATTTTACCAATTCAAAACATATATATATATAAAAAAAAATAATTGAAGGCAGGAAAAGTCCATTAGCTAGTTACAGGAGCTGTGCGAGATTCTCTCGCTACATTCTTATTTTATTTGATTCATTTAACATGTCTAACAGGGTGGTAAACTCAGAATGAACATTTGTCTGTCTGTCTTTGGGAGAGAGATCTAACTGCCATCCTGGAAGTCATCCACCGCCCCGTCCCTCTGCCATTCGACTGGACTGTTGTGAAGACTTCCTCTACCATCATGTCTACCGCTGCAGGAGCAGACAGAGGTAAGCTGTTATCACCCCCTATCATTCCACAGACTGTTGTTTACATCCTCCCCCTGCATCCTCTCAGCCAATCACACACAGCCATGTTGAGACCTGATAACTCCTCCAGCCAATACATTGAGAGAGAGATAACATTCCAGAATGTTTGCCATGTTCCAGGTTCCGTCCGTCCAGTCAGGGGCCCCGGCGACGGCATGGAGACAGACAAGCCCCCAGTCGCTAAGGAGATCGGTGCCGTGGATACGCTTCTGTCTTCGGTGCCACTACTTAAGGTTGCTAGTCCCAAACAAAGCCCCAAGAAGACGCACCCTGCCCCCGCCAGCCTCCAGCACAGCCCCCCCCACTCCACCCCCCAGCAGAGCCCCAGAGCCAGTCCCAGAGCCACCCCGTCTGCCCCCCAGCCCCCCGGGGTGCTCCACCTGGGGAAGGTTCCCCGGGAGGCCTGCATGGTGGTGGAGGCGGTGAGGATCGTTGTTCCCCGTGCCGCCATCAGCCGGAGTGGGGGTCATGTGGGTCTGGCTGAGGAGAAAGGAGAGGCCTGGGCTGGGCAGCAGATGGAGGAGCGGCCCCCCTCTCCCTCCCCTCCTCTGGAGGACCTGAGAGGAGCCATGGAGAAGCTGCAGAACTCAGAGAGAAGACTGCTGCAGGACAAGGAGGGGCTCCTCAACCAGCTCCACGTGCAGACTGAGGTGGGTAAATTAGTTAACGTAAAGGCCCAGTGCCATCAAAAACGTCAAAATACTGTGTTTTATATATATTTCCACACTGAGTTTGGAGTACTCCTGTGAAAATGATGATAAGGCCATTTTAGTGTCAGAGCTGTTGGAAAAGACTTCCTGAAATGTCAGCCTGGTGGGATGGAGGTCTGGCCTGCCTGGTGACAGACTAATAATTTAATAGACCAATAAGAAAGAGTTCCAAACCTCTCTGCCAATAACAGCTCGTTTTCAGATTTCCCTTCACCACCCAGGCCACTCCCAGACAGTCCAAACTAAATTCTTGCTTGAGAAATTACTCTTTGCTAAGAAGCTATTTCTGTTTTTTTAATAAAACCATTTTTAATTGAAGACAATCACGGTAAGGACCTTAATTGTTCCCCAGAAATTATTATTTTATTTATTTCACCTTCAACCAGGTTTCATCTTTATTTAACCAGGTTGGCCAGTTGAGAACAAGTTCTCATTTACAATTGCGACCTGGCCAAGATAAAGCAAAGCAGTTCGACACATACAACGACACAGAGTTACACATGGAGTAAAACAAACATACAGTCAATAATACAGTATAAACAAGTCTATATACGATGTGAGCAAATGAGGTGAGATAAGGGAGGTAAAGGCAAAAAAAGGCCATGGTGGCAAAGTAAATACAATATAGCAAGTAAAACACTGGAATGGTAAAACAATATGGAATAAAAATAATGGTAGAAAATTAAATAAAATAAATACAGTGGGAAAGATGTAGTTGTTTGGGCTAAATTATAGATGGGCTATTTGAAATTGAGATAAATAAAAATAAAAAAAGATGTTTGAAATAAAAAGGAGTAATCTGGACCCTGAGCAAAACTAAAGTAAATAAAACCCTAAATTTGGTTCAGTGACTGGGAAATCTGATGAGTTTGGTTCAGTGACTAAATTAATCTGGACCCTAGTTTGAAATTGAGATAAATAAAAATTAATCTGGACCCTGCATTTGGTTCAGTTTAGGAGTTAATCTGGACCCTGAGTTTTGAAACACATTAATTGGAATTGTTCAGTGACTGTAGGAGTTAATCTGGACCCTGAGTTTGTTTGACTGTAGGAGTTAATCTGGACCCTTTTGGTTCAGTGACTGTAGGAGTTAATCTGGACCCTGAGTTTGGTTCAGTGACTGTAGGAGTGACTAATTAATCTGGACCCTGAGTTTGGTTCAGTGACTGTAGGAGTTAATCTGGACCCTGAGTTTGGTTCAGTGACTGAGTTTTGTTCAGTGGAGTTAATCTGGACCCTGAGTTTGGTTCAGTGACTGTAGGAGTTAATCTGGACCCTGAGTTTGGTTCAGTGACTGTAGGAGTTAATCTGGACCCTGAGTTTTGTTCAGTGACTCTGGACCCTGAGTTTGGTTCAGTGACTGTAGGAGTTAATCTGGACCCTGAGTTTGTTCTGTAGGAGTTAATCTGGACCCTGAGTTTGTTCAGTTCAGTGACTGTAGGAGTTAATCTGGACCCTGAGTTTGGTTCAGTGACTGTAGGAGTTAATCTGGACCCTGAGTTTGGTTCAGTGACTGTAGGAGTTAATCTGGACCCTGAGGAGTTAATCTGGACCCTGAGTTTGGTTCAGTGACTGTAGGAGTTAATCTGGACCCTGAGTTTGGTTCAGTGACTCTGGACCCTGAGTTTGTTCAGTTCAGTGACTGTAGGAGTTAATCTGGACCCTGAGTTTGGTTCAGTGACTGTAGGAGTTAATCTGGACCCTGAGTTTTGTTCAGTGACTTTAATCTGGACCCTGAGTTTGTTCAGTGACTGTAGGAGTTAATCTGGACCCTGAGTTTGGTTCAGTGACTGTAGGAGTTAATCTGGACCCTGAGTTTGGTTCAGTGACTGTAGGAGTTAATCTGGACCCTGAGTTTGGTTCAGTGACTGTAGGAGTTAATCTGGACCCTGACCTGGACCCTGAGTTTGGTTCAGTGACTGTAGGAGTTAATCTGGACCCTGAGTTTGGTTCAGTGACTGTAGGAGTTAATCTGGAGAGTTTGGTTCAGTGACTGTAGGAGTTAATCTGGACCCTGAGTTTGGTTCAGTGACTGTAGGAGTTAATCTGGACCCTGAGTTTGGTTCAGTGACTGTAGGAGTTAATCTGGACCCTGAGTTTGGTTCAGTGACTGTAGGAGTTAATCTGGACCCTGAGTTTGGTTCAGTGACTGTAGGAGTTAATCTGGACCCTGAGTTTGGTTCAGTGACTGTAGGAGTTAATCTGGACCCTGAGTTTTCAGCCCTTGCCTTTGTTCCGATAAGGATAGTACTTCTGTGTTTTCAGAATCTGTTGGCACATGAAATACAGTACTGTGGTCCATATTTGAACCGACTCAGCTCCTGTATTGTCCTATAGGTGAACAGAGAGTTGAAGAAGCTGCTGGTAGCCTCTGTAGGTGACGACCTGCAGTACCATTTTGAGCGTCTGGCCAGAGAGAAGAACCAGCTGATGTTAGAGAACGAGGCTCTGGGTCGCAGCCGGGCCTCCACAGCAGAACAGCTGGAACGCATGTCTATACAATGTGATGTCTGGAGGAGCAAGTTCCTAGCGTCCAGGTAGGGGTGAGGGGGTGACGGAGGGAAGGTGTGTGTGTGTGTGTCGTGTGTATCGACTGACTGTTGTGTGTGTGTGTGTGGTATGCTAACACACAGACATGTGTGTGTGTGTGGTATCCCTTCAAGAGTGATGGCGGAGGAGCTGACCAATGCCAGGGTTTCTCTCCAGCACCAGACCAGAGAGGCTCAGAACGCCATCACAGACCTGCTGAGTGAGAGAGAGGTACAACACACAGACATGATGCTAACCCACAGGTACAACACACAGACATGATGCTAACCCACAAGACATGATGCTAACCCACAGGTACAACACACAGACATGATGCTAACCCACAGGTACACACACAGACATGATGCTAACCCACAGACATGATGCTAACCCACAGGTACAACACACAGACATGATGCTAACCCACAGGTACAACACACAGACATGATGCTAACCCACAACACACAGACATGATGCTAACCCACAGGTACAACACACATGCTAACCCACAGGTACAACACATGATGCTAACCCACAACACACAGATGATGCTAACCCACAACACACAGACATGATGCTAACCCACAGGTACAACACACAGACATGATGCTAACCCACAGGTACAACACACAGACATGATGCTAACCACACAGACATGTAACCAACACAACACACAGACATGATGCTAACCCACAGGTACAACACACAGACATGATGCACAGGTACAGACGTGATGCTAACCCACAACACACAGACATGATGCTAACAGGTATGCAACACACAGACGTGAACCCACAGGTGCTAACCCACAGGTGATGCAACCCACAGGTACAGTAGGACTTCTATACACAGACAGACGTGATGCTAACCCACAGACATGATGCTAACCCACACACACAGACATGATGCTAACCCACAGATGCTAACCCACAGGTACAACACACAGACATGATGCTAACCCACAGGTACAACACACAGACATGATGCTAACCCACAGGTACAACACACAGACATGATGCTAACCCACAGGTACAACACACAGACATGATGCTAACCGATAGGTACAGTAGAACTTCTATACAACCCAGTAGTGGTAAAACTCACATGATGGAACATAAAGTACCTGAGACCCACCACAGTACCAGCGATACATATGATGTGTGTCTCTCTCCCAGGTCTCTGGAGCAGCTGCTGGTCTCTCTCCAGTGGGGTCGACAACAGACCTACTACCCCAGTGGCCAGCCACTCAGCACGGGAGAACTAGCCCACAGACATGAGCCAATCACAAGCTGGCGGACGCCATCAACTCCCGCCTGCTGGGGAAGGTTGGGCCAGTAGGGGGTCGAGCAGCAGTGGAGCCGGGCTGGGGAAAGGAAGACCGGCCTCAGAGCTCCCGAACAGCTCACACACGCCAGCTGAGAAGATGGCTGAGAAGGTAGGAGGCGGAGTGGGACTCTCAGCGGGACTCTCACACTGGCCTCTGTCCAGAAACAACCCGCTCACTCTTTCTGTCTTTCTTCCCTTCTCAGGTGTTGAAGATCCTGGACCCTATTTCCTGTTCAGACAACGAGGAAGAAACCTCCCCCCTCTCTATCTCTGACTCCTCCCCCTCGGCCTTCCTGACCAATAAGAAGAGCATCGGCCGGTTCCACCCTTACACTCGCTATGAGAACATCACCTTCAACTGCTGCGAACGCTGCAGCGGAGACATCCTGGTACTCTAGGGGTCAGAGGGCAGGGGTCGTGACCTTTAACCTGGACAGGTCAACGCAGGCCGCTGTGAGGAACACCAGTCGGCTCTCCCTCCGTCGAAACGTCTGGTTTCACAGCGGCCTCAGAGCGGGACTTGACTGGAAGCATGGCAGAAGCTGATTTTTAATTGGCTGATCTCTCAGTCCGTCACCGTCTCATAACTCTTAGAACCTCCCACGACATTGTGGGCTTCAGAACGTGAGCACAGCAAGTGATTTAAACAAGGAAGTGAGTTCGGAAAATCTGAAAGTATTCCATCTTAGAATCAATTGGGCTTCCCAAAAATAATATGGTCAAAATTATATAACACGTGTCAAAGTCATTCCACGGACGGCCGAGGGTCTGTGGGTTTCTGGTCCTTCCTTGTACTTGACTGGTGAATTGAGGCTACTAGTTAGTAAGCAACTACCTTCACCTGGTTGTCTAGGTAACTAATTAGTAAGGAACTCCCCTCACCTGGTTGTCTAGGTTACTAATTAGTAAGGAACTGCCCTCATCTGGTTGTCTAGGTTACTAATTAGTAAGGAACTGCCCTCACCTGGTTGTCTAGGTTACTAATTAGTAAGGAACTGCCCTCACCTGGTTGTCTAGGTTACTAATTAGCAAGGAACCGCCCTCATCTGGTTGTCTAGGTTACTAATTAGTAAGGAACTGCCCTCACCTGGTTGTCTAGGTTACTAATTAGTAAGGTTGTCTAACTGCCCTTCACCTGGTTGTCTAGGTTACTAATTAGGCTACTAATTAGTAAGGAACTGCCCTCACCTGGTTGTCTAGGTTACTAATTAGTAAGGAACTGCCCTCACCTGGTTGTCTAGGCTACTAATTAGTAAGGAACTGCCCTCACCTGGTTGTCTAGGCTACTAATTAGTAAGGAACTGCCCTCACCTGGTTGTCTAGGTTACTAATTAGTAAGGAACTGCCCTCATCTGGTTGTCTAGGTTACTAATTAGTAAGGAACTGCCCTCACCTCACCTGGTTGTCTAGGTTACTAATTAGTAAGGAACTGCCCTCACCTGGTTGTCTAGGCTACTAATTAGTAAGGAACTCCCTTCACCTGGTTGTCTAGGTTACTAATTAGTAAGGAACTGCCCTCACCTGGTTGTCTAGGTTACTAATTAGTAAGGAACTGCCCTCATCTGGTTGTCTAGTTTACTAATTAGTAAGGAACTGCCCTCACCTGGTTGTCTAGGTTACTAATTAGTAAGGAACTGCCCTCATCTGGTTGTCTAGTTTACTAATTAGTAAGGAACTGCCATTCATAAGGGAGGGAGGGAGAAACATTTTAAGACTGTTGGGACTAGCTTTTAGCTACTGAGTCATGACGTCATGATGCCCTCAGTGTTAGAGACAGCATCTATTGAGAGAACCCTGCTGAAGACTTAAACTCAGGCTAAGATGCTATTTATCAAACGAAATATCATGTATATAGAAATGCATTCCTCAATGATGTTATTTTTTTAACCTTTATTTAACGAGGCAAGTCAGTTAAGAACAAATTCATATTTACAATGACGGCCTACCGTGGCAGAGCGACAGATATTTACCTGTCGATCCATCAACCTTTCAGTTACTGGCCCAACTCTCTAACCACTAGGCTACCTGCCTCCCAAGCAGTATGGTTGATTCACCATCAGGTTTTTATTCTGAGTGTTATATGTATTGAATTGATCTGATGAGTATTGTAGATGTGGGGAAACAGGAGAGGCAGGGCTGTGGTCAGAGGATGTTGCAGAGACATAAAAAAAAAAAAAAATGGGGATACCTAGTCAGTTGGAAAGGGGGGATACCTCGTCAGTTGGAAAGGGGGGATACCTAGTCAGTTGGAAAGGGGGGTACGACTGCATTCAGTTGTACGACTGAATGCATTCAACTGAAATGTGTCTTCTGCAGTCAACCCCTCTGAATCAGAGAGGTCAACATCCACGTCTTCGGCGCACGGGGAACGGTGGGGTTAACTGCCTTGTTCAGGGAAACAGTGGGGTTAACTGCCTTGTTCAGGGGAACAGTGGGGTTAACTGCCTTGTTCAGGGGAACAGTGGGTTAACTGCCTTGTTCAGGGGAACAGTGGGGTTAACTGCCTTGTTCAGGGACAGAACGACAGTGGGGTTAACTGCCTTGTTCAGGGGAACAGTGGGGATTCGATCCAGCAACTGCCTTGTTCAAGGGAACAGTGGGTTAACTGCCTTGTTCAGGGACAGAACGACAGATTTTTTACCTTGTCAGTATTCGATCCAGCAACCTTTCAGTTACTGTATCGTATTCATGGCTTAAATAAGTTCAGGAGTGAGAATGTGCTTAACAAGTCACATTAGTTGCATGGACTCTCGCTGTGTGCAATAGTGTTTAACATGATTTTCTAATGACTTCCTAGCCTAGTGGTTAGAGCGTTGGACTAGTAACCGGAAGGTTGCGAGTTCAAACCCCTGAGCTGACAAGGTACAAATCTGTCGTTCTGCCCCTGAACAGGCAGTTAACCCACTGTTCCTAGGCCGTCATTGAAAATAAGAATTTGTTCTTAGCTGACTTGCCTGGTTAAATAAAGGTAAAATAAAAAAATTATCGGAAGGTTCCTCAGTCCAGCAGTGAATTTCAAACACAGATTCAACCACAAAGACAAGGGAGGTTTTCCAATGTCTCGCGAAGAAGGTCATCTATTGGTAGATGGGTGAAAATTGGAATATCCCTTTGAGCTTGGTGAAGTTATTAATTACACTATTGATGGTGTATCAATACACCCAGTCACTACAAAGATACAGGTGTCCTTCCTAACTCAGTTGCCGGAGAGGAAGGAAACCGCTCAGGGATTTCACCATGAGGCCAATGGTGACTTTAAAACAGTTACAGAGGTGAATGGCTGTGACAGGAGAAAACAGTATGGATCAACTACATTGTAGTTACTCCACAATACAAACCTAAATGACAGAGTGAAAAGAGGGAAGCCTGTACAGAATAACAAATATTCCAAAACATGCATCTTGTTTGCAACAAGGCACAAAAGTAATAAAGCAAAAAAAATGTGGTAAAGAAGTTAACTTTTTGTCCTGAATACAGTGTTACGTTTAAGGAAATCCAATACAACACATTACTGAGTACCACTCTCCATATTTTGGCCACCCCACATAGCCTGGTTCCTCTCTAGGTTTCTTCCTAGGTGTTGGCCTTTCTAGGGAGTTTTTCCTAACCACCGTGCTTCTACACATGCATTGCTTGCTGTTTGGGGTTTTAGGCTGGGTTTCTGTACAGCACTTTGAGATATCAGCTGATGTACGAAGGGCTATATAAATAAATGTGATATTTTCAAGCATAGTGGTGGCTGCATCATGTTATGGGTATGCTTGTAATTGTTAAGGACTGGGGAGTTTTTCAGGATAAAAAATAAACAGACTGGAGCTAAACACAGGAAGAATCCTAGAGGAAAACCTTGTTCAGTTTCAGCTTTCCACCAGACACTGGGAGAGGAGTTCACCTTTCATCAGGACAATAAACCTAAAACACAAGGTCAAAATCTACACTGGAGTTGCTTACCAAGAAGACAGTGAATGTTCCTGAGTGGCCGAGTTACTGCTGACCTAAATCTACTTCACAATCTATGTCAAGACCTGAAAATAGTTGAGTAGCAATGATCAACAACCAATTTGACAGAGCTTGAAGAATTTTGAAAAGAATAAATGGGCAAATGTTGCACAATCCAGGTGTGGAAAGCTCTTAAGAGATTTACCCAGAAAGCCTAGCAGTTTTAATCGCTGCCAAAGGAGCTTATACAAAGGATTGGCCATTAAGGTTTTCACTGTCATTATGGGGTATTGTGTGTGGATGGGTGAGAATTATTCACGCTAATTAGTTGTTGATCATTGCTAGACAGCCATTTTTTAGGTCTTTCCATAGATGTTCAAGTAGATGTAAGTCTAAACTATCTAGTCAGGAACATCCACTGTCTTGGTCGCAACGCCGAGTGTCGATTTGATCTTGTGTTTAAGGTGTGAATACATGAGATACTTAATAATAATTGAATCTAATTTCTTTTTCAATATGTTTGCTAAAATTTCTAAACACATTTTACACCTTGTCATTATGGAGTATTGTGTGTAGATGGGTGAGATAAAAAAATGTATATTAAATTGAATACATTTTGAATTCAGGTCAAAAGGTCAAAGGTTATGACTACTGTACTTTCTGAAGGCACTGTATCTCCCTGATGAAGACCCTGAAAACATTTTACTTTTAAAGAAAACGAAAGTAGATGAAAGTATAAATAAGAATGTTTTTGGGGGGGGTTCACGGTTGTTGTTGTTGTTGACCATTTTCACTTTGTAAAGATTTTTCTAAATTCCTTCATGTCAGAGAACAAAATTAAAGATTTGTTCCATCTATTTACTGTTTGTTTAGTGAGAATCTGTCCAACTCATAACGCTGGAATACAGGATGAATGGAAGTTAAACAGGAGTAAATGGTTTTTAATTTAAAACTGTAGTTCAGCTAGACAATATGACATGAACATTTTGTGGTTAAATATACTGAACAAAAATATATAAATGCAAACAATTTACTGAGTTACAGTTTATAAGGAAATCAGTCAATTGAAATAAATTCACTAGGGCCCAAATCTATGGATTTCACATGACTCAGCCATGGGTGGGCCTGGGCCCACCCACCGGGAGCCAGACCCACCCACTGGGAGCCAGACCAGCCACCCACCCACTCACTGGGGAGCCAGACCCACCACTGTGGAGCCAGGCCCACAAACTGGGGACCCCACCCACTGGGGAGCCAGACCCACCCACTGGGGAGCCAGACCCACCCACTGGGGAGCCAAGCCCACCCACTGGGAGCCAGACCCACCCACTGGGGAGCCAGGCCCACCCACTGGGGAGCCAGGCCCAGACCCACCCACCACCAGGGGAGCCAGGCCCACCCACCAGGCCCACTGGGAGCCAGACCCACCCACCCACCCACCGGGGAGCCAGACCCACTGGGGAGCCAGACCCACCCACCGGGAGCCAGACCCACCCACCGGGGAGCCAGACCCACCCACCGGGGAGCCAGACCCACTCACCGGGGAGCCAGACCCACTGGGGAGCCAGACCCACTCACCGGGAGCCAGACCCACCCACCGGGAGCCAGACCCACTCACCGGGGAGCCAGACCCACCCACCGGGGAGCCAGACCCACCCACCAGGGGAGCCAGACCCACCCACCGGGGGCAGACCAGACCCACCCACAGACCCACCCACTGGGGAGCCAGACCCACCCACTGGGGAGCCAGACCCACCCACTGGGGAGCCAGACCCACCCACCGGGAGCCAGACCCACCCACCGGGAGCCAGACCCACCCACCGGGGAGCCCCCACCACAGCCAGACCCACTCACCGGGGAGCCAGACCCACCCACCGGGAGCCAGACCCACCCACCGGGGAGCCAGACCCACTCACCGGGGAGCCAGACCCACCCACTCACCGGGGAGCCAGACCCACCCACTGGGGAGCCAGACCCACCCACCGGGAGCCCACCCAGCCAGACCCACCCACCGGGGAGCCAGACCCACCACTGGGGAGCCAGACCCACCCACCGGGGAGGAGCCAGACCCACCCACCGGGGAGCCAGACCAGACCACCCACTGGGGAGCCAGACCCACCCACTGGGGAGCCAGACCCACCCACTGGGGAGCCAGACCCACCCACCCAGACCCACTGGGGAGCCAGACCCACCCACTCGGGGAGCCAGACCCACCCACCGGGGAGCCAGACCCACCCACTGGGGAGCCAGACCCACCACTGGGGAGCCAGACCCACCCACTGGGGAGCCAGACCCACCCACTGGGGAGCCAGACCCAGCCGATCAGAAAGAGCTCCCCCCCCCCAGGTGAAGAAGCTGGATGGGAGGTCCTGGACCGGCGTGGTTACACCTGGTCTGTGGTTGTGAGGTCGGTTAGACGCATGGAGGGAGCGATGTTGGAGGCAGTTTATGGTAGAGAAATTAACATTAAAATCTCTGGCAACAGCTCTGGTGGACATTCCTGCAGTCAGCATGCCCACTGCACACTCCCTCAGGCCACTTTAAAATGTGTGATTTTGTCACACAACACAATGCCACAGATGTCTCAAGTTTTGAGGGAGCTTTGCAATTGGCATGCTGACTGCAGGAATGTGTACCTGAAGCTGTTGCCGAACTGGCCTTTTATTGTACCCCAGCACAAGGTGCACCTGTGTAATGACCATGCTGTTGAATCAGCTTCTTGATATGCCACACCTGTCAAGTGGATGGATCATCTTTACAAATAAGAAATGCTCACTAACAGGGATGTAAAACTAATGTGTGCATTTTTTTTTGAGAGAAATAAGCTTTTTATACATGTGGAAAATGTTCTGGATCTTTTATTTCAGCTCATAAAACACTTCACATGTTGCGTTTATATATTTTTCCTCGGTGTACATTGACACGAAGTAGCAAATACGCCAAAGATTCCAAACAATCAACAGTCTCACTGAGTTGCTTATCAAAATGTTTCTGTTCATGGTCCACCTGGAGCTGTTGCCGAACTGGCCTTTTATTGTACCCCAGCACAAGGTGCACCTGTGTAATCATCATGCTGTTGAATCAGCGTCTTGATATGCCACACCTGTCAAGTGTTCAAGGCATTTAGAAGTGCTTTTCATCAGTTCATCTCCGAATCCAATTAACACAACATGGTGAAACTGAAGAACATTCAGAGGAGAAATGTCTCAGAATATTTGGCCCAATAAGGCTACTCTTCCTCCTGCAATTTCTTCCCGCTCTTGGCTGTACTGTTCCGATCCTCCATCTTGGTTTTTAGTGATGTCCGTACCCTGGTGGTGGTCTGTGTGGTCTGTCTGTTCTCTGCATCCCCTGTAGGTACTGCTTCCTTACTGACTGCTACGGTGTCTCTGCTACTGAATACACTGTCCTTATGTCTGCTAGTGGATCCTCTCTCTCTGACCACACCATTCATCTGTTTCTGTCTCCACTCCTCCATACTATCTCTGTCTCTGGTCCTGACTGCTCTGTCACTGTCTCCAGTCCTGACTGCTCTGTCACTGTCTCCTCTGTCTCCATTCCTAATTGCTCTGTCACTGTCCCCACTCTTCAATACACTGTCTCTTCTACTAAATGCCCTCTCTCTGTCCCCAGCCCTGAACCCTGTGTCTCCTCTGGTTCTGCCACTAAACCTCCTGTCCTTATCTGAGCCTCTGTCTCTGTCCTGCTGGGGTTTCTCCTGGTAGAATCCATCATGTTTCCTCTTGGGTACGTACTCCAGCGCCTCCTCCCACCTCCCACTCTCCTTCAGGGTCAGCAAGATGCGTATCATCTGATCCAGGGTCAGGTTCTTGGCCCCCGTCTCCCATTGGAGGAAGTCATCAAGAGGCAGACGGGCCGTATTCAGCTTCAGACGCTTGGCGTTGGCCAGGGAGAGCCCTGATTGGATGGAGCGGTCCACCATGGAGCCCACGATGTAGACCTTAGAGTTGTCGAAGGTACGGAGGACGTTGGGGGAGTCAGCCGTCAGGTAGACCAGGTCGTCCCGGGGGAACAGGTCCACGTGACGTTGCTCTGTGGAGGTGATGAGGAGGCGCTCCCAGGCCTCGGCACCGTAGCGTTTCACCAGCTCCCTGTGGTAACCCCCGTCCGGCTGTAAGTTACAGAAGTGGAGGTGGAAGGGGTCCGGGGCTCGGCGGTTCCACCCCTCCACCTCCATCAGCTGGGACACCGTGTTCTCCACCTCCCGACGCGTCATCTGCTGTTCGTAGGACATATCGAACACCAGCGGCTGGCCGAACACCACGGCCTGGGCCGACCTCCACCCCAGCAGCTTGTCCAGGGAACGACCCCAGAACTGGAGAAGGAAAGTGTTCCTCGGTTCCCCCTCCTCTCCTCTCACACCGCCAGGCCTGATCCTATCGTCCTCCAGAAACCTCTCACTCCTCTCTGCCTTCTTCTTCTCCTGTTTCTGCTTGCGGTTGTTCTTGTGGCCCTCCTTGATGGCCAGGTATTTCAGGTACTTCTTCTTGGAGGACTTGGTTTGGAACTCAGCCAGGATCCCCAGCTCCTCGTCAGTCATGGTCTCTGGCACCAGCTTCCCAGCCTGACGCCACATCATTACCAGCTCTCTGGTGGCCTCCAGTGGGGAGACCTCCTCCTGCCCTGCTACACCTCCTCCTGGTCCTGAAGGAGCAGCACCACCACCTCCCTCCTCGCCTCCCTGTTTGTCCTCCTCCACCGCTGGGACCTGAAACCTCATCACAGATTTCCATATGTCCAGGTCCAGTTTCTCTTCAGTCTGATCTTCTTTAGACTGAGGCAGGGGTACATCTTTTCTTAGTGTGGCCCCAGTATAGAGAGGCCGGCTTAGGGGTGCAGAGTGGTGGGGTGGGAGAAGGCAGGTGAGTGGTAGCTGTTTATTTGCGACAGTGGATACCAGCGGGAGACGCCGCCGCAGCTCGTTCAAAAGCGGTGGGGTGAGAAACCTCATCATTTCAATGGTTTGATGATACATGCATATGGAGTCAAGATGTTGACACTCACGTCGTTATATTTAAAGTTCCAGAACTGTCCATCAGAAGAGGAGGAAATACCGTTCGACGTGCAGACAAGATAGAAAGCGACTGTGTTTATGTTCCATAATCACGAGAATAAAAAAAAACATACAAACTGCAATTAAGGTCCACTCTCAACAAGGACAGAATGGATCATATAATCCTGGTAGTATTTCATTGAATGTCTTACATTTGTGTCAGTCTGACTTCAATTTGACATCCGTGCTCATCGAAAAAAATGTGGAAAGGTCACGTTGTAAACGTGTGCAACGCCATTATTCAGTCGTGCTGATGCAAGTGCAAAAAATATTTGTTCCGGGATTAATGTTCTGGGCATAACAATTTGTACAGAAGACTCACATTTCACCAATCATACAAAAAATATGTTATTTTCCCACGTCAATACATAGTAAACTACGTTTAATGCAAGAGACAATTTGGAACCGGAGATTACCCTAAACTACCAACTGAGTTTAAACTTGAAGCCACCGTGCCTCCATCTTGACACTCCCCCACCGTTGTAAAACATATTTTGGAAGCTTTCGAAAGGGAGCTATTGGGCGCCTATTATCAGAATGCTAACAAAATTAGCACAATTAATAGCGAATTTCCATGGAGGTTGCTAGCTAAATATTCTACATTCGTTTTTTTACCACGTTTATTATATTACAAACACCTTAATGCATACTTTTAGCGTTAGCGAAACATAAAATATATAAAAACATTTTTCCTTAAAGTATAATTGTTTTAGATTACGAATGTTATTGTTCCCAAATACTTAAATACATGTAATTTTGTCCTTGAAACATTTAACACTGCAATATGAACGTTTTTGGAATACCCCACCAAAGGCACATAGAAATGTGTGCTATAGATCTGTCATTCTCATTGAAAGCAAGTCTAAGAATCAGTAGATGTGTGCTATTTCTATGCTTCCCGTAAGTGTTTTGGTTTTTGAGTCCTTTACTTTAGGTTTTGTACACCAGCTTCAAACCGCTGAAAATATTTTTGGGGGGTTATGGCTAATATATTTCACAGCGGTTTAGGTGGTGGCAATGTACCATTTTGGGATGGAGTCCGCCAATAAAACCTCGAAGAAGAAAACCGTGCTGCCTGCCTGTCTCCGAACATTCTCTCCCCTCTTAATTAACCATCTCCCTCAGATGACCACTCAAAGCCATGCATTTTCTATTGACTGTCAATCTCATTATGTCTTGTTTTGGTGCTTTAAAGCGCTTTGAGATTCTTTATGTAATGAATAACGCTATAAAAGTTGAATAAATTATAATTAACTGTTGCTGTTTCTGGCGGACATTTTATGTGGTTGCAAAACAAACGGAAGTGACTCGGATGCCACTTCCGTTTGTTTGTTGTGATCCGCTAGCGGCGGTTTCTATGCGATTCGAAGCGGGACCGTTGAAATTATGAAAACAGCGACCACCGAACACAGGGTTGTTCGCGAATATAAATAGTAAATGCTAAACCCCATTTAATTTATGGATATTACAACAAAAAAATAATTATAATTTGTAAGGAATTAGCCAGCTAGCTATGAAGCTACCTGTTGGACAGTGAACTTTTCCAACTATTCGACGTTAGCTAACTATAACTATGTAACTAACTAGTACTGTACAGTAGCTAACAGTTAATGCAACCACAGACAAGGAGCTAGTTACCAGTATATGTCGTGCAACAGTCGACTTTGTTAGCTAGTTTGTACAATCATACAACTAGCTAGCTAACGCCTTAACTGTCCTTGAACTCTTGAGTTCGCTAATCCTTAATCTTCGGTAATACTAAAGTTATATGCTCAGTAGTTAGCTGGCAAAAAGCAGATCACTACTTGTTTGACAAAAGCGAGGTAGCTAACGTTATCTAGCTTCAAAATGCCTCCGAAGAAGCAGAAAAACCCGTCGGTGAACATCTCCAGCTCGCTAGAGGAGTCGGAAGAATTCAGTCTGGAGACCACGGTGCCTACGGAAGACATCTCGTCGTCGGACGAACGGGACCGCACCGGGACACAGAAAGTCACCCGACAGCTCATCGAGAGGAAAGAGCTACTGCACAACTTACAGCTGTTAAAAATAGAGATGTCGCAGAAAAATCTCATCATAGATAACATGAAAGTAGACCACTTGACAAAGGTAGTTAGCTAGGATCTCAAAGATGTTCTATCGAGCTACCAAACCTTCACATCAGCATACATGTGGGGTTGCTTCTCAAATAGTATCCTATTCTATTACTTATGACTAGAGGGCTTTAAGGTAGGGACGTCAAACGACGTTCAGCCTGCTTCTTTTATGTTATCTTTAATTCTACATTGTTGGAAAAGGACTTGTATGTAAGTAAGCATTTCACTGTTAGTCTACACTTGTCTATGGAGAATGTGACATGAAATGTGACTTGCTGCACAGACCCTATGGACACTCCTCTAGACCTCCCCCCACCCCTAAAAAAAACATCTGTCCCGCTTTAAAGTTACTCTTGGCAGTTTTAATAGTAGAATGCACAAGGTGCAATTTCTAAACTGGGTGATGCATAATCAGGTCCTCTTGTCATGTCAGTCATTACAGACTAGAGAGATATTTATAACGTGTAAGAGATGTCCAGATCAACTAGCCCATGTCAGCTAAAGTTAAAAAATAAAAACATTTCAACTAGCCCACGTCAGCTAAAGTAAAAAAAATAAAAACATTTCAACTAGCCCACTTCGGCTAAAGTTAAAAAATAAAAACATTTCAACTAGCCCACGTCAGCTAAAGTTAAAATATAAAAACATTTACTTATCAAGTGTTAAACAAATAAAAATATATTTGAGATTCTTCAAAGTAGCCACCCTTTGCCTTGATGACAGCTTTGCACACGCTTGGCATTCTCTCAACCAGCTTCACCTGGAATGATTTTCCAACAGTCTTGTTGAGCACTTGTTGGCTGCTTTTCCTTCACTCTGCGGTCCAACTCATCCCAAACCATCTCAATTGGGTTGCGGTTGAGTGATTGTTGAGGCCAGGTCATCTGATCCATCATTCTCCTTCTTGGTGTTGGGTCATTGTCCTGTTGAAAAACTATGCCATATCATTTTTAACTGTGCTGTTTCACAAAGGTTGTGAACCTAAATACATTTTCCAGACCCAGTATAATTTGCATTTAGTTATCTTGTTGTTTTTAGTCCCACCCTTTTAGCTCCAAACACAACCTGTCCTTTCAACATGAATTTCCAATGATATTGTACTTAATCGGGTAGGAACTGATAAAGGAGTCCAAAAACGGCCATTTTAGATTTATTTACATTATATACCAGATATCACCAGAACGGGGTATGTCCTGCCCCGGCTGAGGAAGTGCACTATAATAGGAAAGATAATTAGGGACCATTGGGGGCATGTTTATGTATCACTCTACTTGTTCTGTGCTCTCTTCCCTAGACGGAGGAGCTGGAGGAGAGGCTGAATGTTGCCCTGCACCAGAAACAAGTTCTGGCTCTGAGACTGGACAGCCAGCTGCAACTCACCCAGGATGAGAGGAGGTAGGAACAGAGTTGAGATTGGACAGACAGCTGCAACTCACCCAGGATGAGGAGGTAGGAATAGAGCTGAGACCTTGACTAACCTTAGCCATAATAACATGGCCAGTACAGAGTCTCTCTGATCAGTCGTAGGGGTCGTAGGTCAACACAGGATCATCTTGCTGAACCCAGAACCTCTAAAAGTTAGGAAGATGTTCAACCAAGTTTCTCTGATTAGTCGTAGGGGTCGTAGGTCAACACAGGATCATCTTGCTGAACCCAGAACCTCTAAAAGATGGGAAGATGTTCAACCAAGCAGGCATGGAAAGGGTGCCCTCTTTTTATATTTGCCTCTAGTCAGTGTGGTTCTCTGTCTGTCCTGTAGGAAGCAGCAGGCTCTGAGGAAGCAGGAGATGGATGGGATCCTATTGAGACAGAAGCAGCTGGAGGAGACGAACAGACGGCTGTGTGACAAGGCAGGAGACCTGCGACGCAGCCTCAGGGACCTGGAGCTCACCGAGGACAAATACAAGGAGCTCCGAGATATCCCAGAGGAGAGACTCTCTATCACTGAATACGTAGCGGTGAGAACTGGGGAGAGATCCTACTAATGCAGTGTGGTGTTATAATGCAGTGTGTTGTGGTAATGATGCAGTGTGTTGATATCCCAGAGGAGAGACTCTCTATCACTGAATACGTAGCAGTGAGAACTGGGGAGAGATCCTGCTAATGCAGTGTGTTAATGATGTGTGCTGTGGTATAATGCAGTGTGTTAATGCAGTGTGTTAATGCAGTGTGTTGTGTTATAATGCAGTGTGTTGTTATAATGCAGTGTTAATGTGGTGTGTTAATGCAGTGTGTTGTGTTATAATGCAGTGTGTTGTGTTATATTGCAGTGTGTTAATGCAGTGTGTTGTGTTATAATGCAGTGTGTTAATGCAGTGTGTTGTGTTATAATGCAGTGTGTTGTTATAATGCAGTGTTAATGTGGTGTGTTAATGCAGTGTGTTGTGTTATAATGCAGTGTGTTGTGTTAATGCAGTGTGTTGTTATAATGCAGTGTTAATGTGGTGTGTTGTGCCATAATGCAGTGTGCTGTGATAATGCAGTGTGGTAATGCAGTGTGCTGTGTTAATTCAGTGTGGTAATGCAGTGTGTTGTGTTAATGCAGTGTGTTGTGTTATATTGCAGTGTGTTGTTATAATGCAGTGTTAACGTGGTGTGTTAATGCAGTGTGTTGTGTTAATGCAGTGTGTTGTGTTAATGCAGTGTGTTGTGTTATAATGCAGTGTGGTGCTATAATGTAGTGTGTTGTGTTAATGCAGTGTGGTGTTATAATGCTGTGCGTTGTTATAATGCTGTGCGTTGTGTTATAATGCAGTGTGTTGTTATAATGCAGTGTGTTGTTATAATGCAGTGTGTTGTGTTATAATGCATTGTGTTGTTATAATGCAGTGTGTTGTGTTATAATGCATTGTGTTGTTATAATGCAGTGTGTTGTTATAATGCAGTGCGTTGTGTTATAATGCTGTGCGTTGTGTTATAATTCAGTGTGTTGTGTTAATGCAGTGTGTTGTTATAATGCTGTGCGTTGTGTTATAATTCAGTGTGTTGTGTTAATGCAGTGTGTTGTTATAATTCAGTGTGTTGTGTTAATGCAGTGTGTTGTTATAATGCTGTGTGTTGTGTTATAATGCAGTGTGTTGTGTGTTAATACAGTGTGTTGTGTTAATACAGTGTGTTGTGTTAATGCAGTGTGTTGTTATAATGCTGTGTGTTGTGTTAATGCAGTGTGTTGTTATAATGCTGTGTGTTGTGTTATAATGCAGTGTGTTGTGTTAATGCAGTGTGTTGTGTGTTAATACAGTGTGTTGTGTTAATACAGTGTGTTGTGTTAATACAGTGTGTTTTGTTAATGTAGTGTGTTTTGTGTTAATGCAGTGTGTTGTGTTAATGCAGTGTGTTGTGTTAATGCAGTGTGTTGTGTTAATGCAGTGTGTTGTGTTATAATGCAGTGTTTTTTAATGCAGTGTGTTGTGTGTTAATGCAGTGTGTTGTGTTATAATGCTGTGTGTTAGTGCAGCGTATTGTGTTATAATGCAGTGTGTTGTGTTATAATGCAGTGTGTTGTGTTATAATGCAGTGTGTTGTGTTATAATGCAGTGTGTTGTGTGTTAGTGCAGCGTGTTGTGTTATAATGCAGTGTGTTGTTATAATGCAGTGTGTTGTTATAATGCAGTGTGTTGTTATAATGCAGTGTGTTGTGTGTTAATGCAGTGTGTTGTGTGTTAATGCAGTGTGTTGTGTTATAATGCAGTTTTTTTTAATGCAGTGTGTTGTGTGTTAATGCAGTGTGTTATAATGCAGGGGTTGTGTGGTAATGCAGTGTGTTGTGTTATAATGCTGTGTGTTAGTGCAGCGTGTTGTGTTATAATGCAGTGTGTTGTGTTATAATGCAGTGTGTTGTGTTATAATGCAGTGTGTTGTTATAATGCAGTGTGTTGTGTTATAATGCAGTGTGTTGTTATAATGCAATGTGTTGTGTTATAATGCAGTGTGTTGTGTTATAATGCAGTGTGTTGTGTTATAATGCAGTGTGTTGTTATAATGCAGTGTGTTGTTATAATGCAGTGTGTTGTGTGTTAGCGCAGCGTGTTGTGTTATAATGCAGTGTGTTGTTATAATGCAATGTGTTGTGTTATAATGCAGTGTGTTGTTATAATGCAATGTGTTGTGTTATAATGCAGTGTGTTGTTATAATGCAGTGTGTTGTTATAATGCAGTGTGTTGTGTGCTAATGCAGTGTGTTGTGTTATAATGCAGTGTGTTGTGTTAATGCAGTCTTTTGTGTTATAATGCAGTGTGTTGTGTGATAGTGCAGCGTGTTGTGTTATAATGCAGTGTGTTGTGCTATAATACAGTGTGTTGTTATAATGCAGTGTGTTGTGTTATAATGCAGTGTGTTGTGTTATAATGCAGTGTGTTGTGCTATATTACAGTGTGTTGTTATAATGCAGTGTGTTGTTATAATGCAGTGTGTTGTGTTATAATGCAGTGTGTTGTTATAATGCAGTGCGTTGTGTTATAATGCTGTGTGGTGTTCTCCCAGGTGTGTTAATGCTGTGTGGTGTTCTCCCAGGTGTGTTAATGCTGTGTGGTGTTCTCCCAGGTGTGTTTCTATGAGGTGGTGAGTCCTCTCAAAGCCCAGCTCTCTGAGCTCCATGTCAAGAGGAACAGCCTGACAGACGACCTGGAGACACACAGGACTGAGATCAAGGCCCTTATGAAGGTATATATATACACACACACACACACACACACACCACACCACACCACACCACACCACACCACACTATACGCGCGCACACACGCACGCACGCACGCACGCACGCGCACACACACACACAGAGGACAGATCAGAGCCTTCATTGAGGTACAGACAGAGAGAGGACAGATCAGAGCCTTCATTGAGGTACAGACAGAGAGAGGACAGATCAGAGCCTTCATTGAGGTACAGACAGAGAGAGGACAGATCAGAGCCTTCATGGAGGTTCAGACAGAGAGAGGACAGATCAGGGCCTTCATGAAGGTACAGACAGAGAGAGGACAGATCAGAGCCTTCATGGAGGTACAGACAGAGAGAGGACAGATCAGAGCCTTCACGAAGGTACAGACAGAGAGAGGACAGATCAGAGCCTTCATGGAGGTACAGACAGAGAGGACAGATCAGAGCCTTCATGGAGGACAGATCAGAGCCTTCATAGAGGTACAGACAGAGAGAGGACAGATCAGGGCCTTCACGAAGGTACAGACAGAGAGAGGACAGATCAGAGCCTTCATGGAGGTACAGACAGAGAGGACAGATCAGAGCCTTCATGGAGGTACAGACAGAGAGGGGACAGATCAGGGCCTTCATGGAGGTACAGACAGAGAGGACAGATCAGAGCCTTCATGGAGGTACAGACAGAGAGAGGACAGATCAGAGCCTTCATAGAGGTACAGACAGAGAGAGGACAGATCAGAGCCTTCATAGAGGTACAGACAGAGAGAGGACAGATCAGAGCCTTCATGGAGGTACAGACAGAGAGAGGACAGATCAGAGCCTTCATGGAGGTACAGACAGAGAGGACAGATCAGAGCCTTCATAGAGGTACAGACAGAGAGAGGACAGATCAGAGCCTTCATGGAGGTACAGACAGAGAGAGGACAGATCAGAGCCTTCATGGAGGTACAGACAGAGAGAGGACAGATCAGAGCCTTCATAGAGGTACAGACAGAGAGAGGACAGATCAGAGCCTTCATAGAGGACAGATCAGAGCCTTCATAGAGGTACAGACAGAGAGAGGACAGATCAGGGCCTTCACGAAGGTACAGACAGAGAGAGGACAGATCAGAGCCTTCATGGAGGTACAGACAGAGAGAGGACAGATCAGAACCTTCATGGATTTACAGACAGAGAGGACAGATCAGAGCCTTCATGGAGGTACAGACGAGGGGGGACAGATCAGATCCTTCACGGAGGTACAGACAGAGAGAGGACAGATCAGAGCCTTCATGGAGGTACAGACAGAGAGAGGACAGATCAGAGCCTTCATGGAGTTACAGACAGAGGACAGATTAAAGCCTTCTTGGAGGTACAGACAGAGAGAGGACAGATCAGAGCCTTCATAGAGGTACAGACAGAGAGAGGACAGATCAGAGCCTTCATGGAGGTTCAGACAGAGAGAGGACAGATCAGGGCCTTCATGAAGGTACAGACAGAGAGAGGACAGATCAGAGCCTTCATGGAGGTACAGACAGAGAGAGGACAGATCAGAGCCTTCATGGAGGTACAGATAGAGGACAGATCAGAGCCTTCATGGAGGTACAGACAGAGAGAGGACAGATCAGAGCCTTCATGGAGGTACAGACAGAGAGAGGACAGATCAGAGCCTTCACGAAGGTACAGACAGAGAGAGGACAGATCAGAGCCTTCATGGAGGTACAGACAGAGAGGACAGATCAGAGCCTTCATGGAGGACAGATCAGAGCCTTCATAGAGGTACAGACAGAGAGAGGACAGATCAGGGCCTTCACGAAGGTACAGACAGAGAGAGGACAGATCAGAGCCTTCATGGAGGTACAGACAGAGAGAGGACAGATCAGAGCCTTCATGGAGGTACAGACAGAGAGAGGACAGATCAGGGCCTTCATGGAGGTACAGACAGAGAGGACAGATCAGAGCCTTCATAGAGGTACAGACAGAGAGAGGACAGATCAGAGCCTTCATGGAGGTACAGACAGAGAGAGGACAGATCAGAGCCTTCATGGAGGTACAGACAGAGAGAGGACAGATCAGAGCCTTCATAGAGGTACAGACAGAGAGAGGACAGATCAGAGCCTTCATAGAGGACAGATCAGAGCCTTCATAGAGGTACAGACAGAGAGAGGACAGATCAGGGCCTTCACGAAGGTACAGACAGAGAGAGGACAGATCAGAGCCTTCATGGATTTACAGACAGAGAGGACAGATCAGAGCCTTCATGGAGGTACAGATGAGGGGGGACAGATCAGAGCCTTCACGGAGGTACAGACAGAGAGAGGACAGATCAGAGCCTTCATGGAGGTACAGACAGAGAGAGGACAGATCAGAGCCTTCATGGAGTTACAGACAGAGGACAGATTAAAGCCTTCTTGGAGGTACAGACAGAGAGAGGACAGATCAGAGCCTTCATAGAGGTACAGACAGAGAGAGGACAGATCAGAGCCTTCATGGAGGTACAGACAGAGAGAGGACAGATCAGAGCCTTCATAGAGGTACAGACAGAGAGAGGACAGATCAGAGCCTTCATGGAGGTTCAGACAGAGAGAGGACAGATCAGGGCCTTCATGGAGGTACAGACAGAGAGAGGACAGATCAGAGCCTTCATGGAGGTACAGACAGAGAGAGGACAGATCAGAGCCTTCATGGAGGTACAGATAGAGGACAGATCAGAGCCTTCATGGAGGTACAGACAGAGAGAGGACAGATCAGAGCCTTCATTGAGGTACAGACAGAGAGAGGACAGATCAGAGCCTTCATGGAGGTTCAGACAGAGAGAGGACAGATCAGGGCCTTCATGAAGGTACAGACAGAGAGAGGACAGATCAGAGCCTTCATGGAGGTACAGACAGAGAGAGGACAGATCAGAGCCTTCATTGAGGTACAGACAGAGAGAGGACAGATCAGAGCCTTCATGAAGGTACAGACAGAGAGAGGACAGATCAGAGCCTTCATGGAGGTACAGACAGAGAGAGGACAGATCAGAGCCTTCACGAAGGTACAGACAGAGAGAGGACAGATCAGAGCCTTCATGGAGGTACAGACAGAGAGGACAGATCAGAGCCTTCATGGAGGACAGATCAGAGCCTTCATAGAGGTACAGACAGAGAGAGGACAGATCAGGGCCTTCACGAAGGTACAGACAGAGAGAGGACAGATCAGAGCCTTCATGGAGGTACAGACAGAGAGGACAGATCAGAGCCTTCATGGAGGTACAGACAGAGAGGGGACAGATCAGGGCCTTCATGGAGGTACAGACAGAGAGGACAGATCAGAGCCTTCATGGAGGTACAGACAGAGAGAGGACAGATCAGAGCCTTCATAGAGGTACAGACAGAGAGAGGACAGATCAGAGCCTTCATAGAGGTACAGACAGAGAGAGGACAGATCAGAGCCTTCATGGAGGTACAGACAGAGAGAGACAGATCAGAGCCTTCATGGAGGTACAGACAGAGAGGACAGATCAGAGCCTTCATAGAGGTACAGACAGAGAGAGGACAGATCAGAGCCTTCATGGAGGTACAGACAGAGAGAGGACAGATCAGAGCCTTCATGGAGGTACAGACAGAGAGAGGACAGATCAGAGCCTTCATAGAGGTACAGACAGAGAGAGGACAGATCAGAGCCTTCATAGAGGACAGATCAGAGCCTTCATAGAGGTACAGACAGAGAGAGGACAGATCAGGGCCTTCACGAAGGTACAGACAGAGAGAGGACAGATCAGAGCCTTCATGGATTTACAGACAGAGAGGACAGATCAGAGCCTTCATGGAGGTACAGACGAGGGGGACAGATCAGAGCCTTCACGGAGGTACAGACAGAGAGAGGACAGATCAGAGCCTTCATGGAGGTACAGACAGAGAGAGGACAGATCAGAGCCTTCATGGAGTTACAGACAGAGGACAGATTAAAGCCTTCTTGGAGGTACAGACAGAGAGAGGACAGATCAGAGCCTTCATAGAGGTACAGACAGAGAGAGGACAGATCAGAGCCTTCATGGAGGTTCAGACAGAGAGAGGACAGATCAGGGCCTTCATGAAGGTACAGACAGAGAGAGGACAGATCAGAGCCTTCATGGAGGTACAGACAGAGAGAGGACAGATCAGAGCCTTCATGGAGGTACAGATAGAGGACAGATCAGAGCCTTCATGGAGGTACAGACAGAGAGAGGACAGATCAGAGCCTTCATTGAGGTACAGACAGAGAGAGGACAGATCAGAGCCTTCATGGAGGTTCAGACAGAGAGAGGACAGATCAGGGCCTTCATGAAGGTACAGACAGAGAGAGGACAGATCAGAGCCTTCATGGAGGTACAGACAGAGAGAGGACAGATCAGAGCCTTCATTGAGGTACAGACAGAGAGAGGACAGATCAGAGCCTTCATGGAGGTTCAGACAGAGAGAGGACAGATCAGGGCCTTCATGAAGGTACAGACAGAGAGAGGACAGATCAGAGCCTTCATGGAGGTACAGACAGAGAGGACAGATCAGAGCCTTCATGGAGTACAGATCAGAGCCTTCATAGAGGTACAGACAGAGAGAGGACAGATCAGGGCCTTCACGAAGGTACAGACAGAGAGAGGACAGATCAGAGCCTTCATGGAGGTACAGACAGAGAGGACAGATCAGAGCCTTCATGGAGGTACAGACAGAGAGGGGACAGATCAGGGCCTTCATGGAGGTACAGACAGAGAGGACAGATCAGAGCCTTCATGGAGGTACAGACAGAGAGAGGACAGATCAGAGCCTTCATAGAGGTACAGACAGAGAGAGGACAGATCAGAGCCTTCATAGAGGTACAGACAGAGAGAGGACAGATCAGAGCCTTCATGGAGGTACAGACAGAGAGAGGACAGATCAGAGCCTTCATGGAGGTACAGACATAGAGGACAGATCAGAGCCTTCATAGAGGTACAGACAGAGTGAGGACAGATCAGAGCCTTCATGGAGGTACAGACAGAGAGAGGACAGATCAGAGCCTTCATGGAGGTACAGACAGAGAGAGGACAGATCAGAGCCTTCATAGAGGTACAGACAGAGAGAGGACAGATCAGAGCCTTCATAGAGGACAGATCAGAGCCTTCATAGAGGTACAGACAGAGAGAGGACAGATCAGGGCCTTCACGAAGGTACAGACAGAGAGAGGACAGATCAGAGCCTTCATTGATTTACAGACAGAGAGGACAGATCAGAGCCTTCATGGAGGTACAGACGAGGGGGGACAGATCAGAGCCTTCACGGAGGTACAGACAGAGAGAGGACAGATCAGAGCCTTCATGGAGGTACAGACAGAGAGAGGACAGATCAGAGCCTTCATGGAGTTACAGACAGAGGACAGATTAAAGCCTTCATGGAGGTACAGACAGAGAGAGGACAGATCAGAGCCTTCATAGAGGTACAGACAGAGAGAGGACAGATCAGAGCCTTCATGGAGGTACAGACAGAGAGAGGACAGATCAGAGCCTTCATGGAGGTACAGATAGAGGACAGATCAGAGCCTTCATGGAGGTACAGACAGAGAGAGGACAGATCAGAGCCTTCATAGAGGTACAGACAGAGAGAGGACAGATCAGAGCCTTCATGGAGGTACAGACAGAGAGAGGACAGATCAGAGCCTTCATGGAGGTACAGACAGAGAGAGGACAGATCAGAACCTTCATAGAGGTACAGACAGAGAGAGGACAGATCAGAGCCTTCATGGAGGTACAGACAGAGAGAGGACAGATCAGAGCCTTCATAGAGGTACAGACAGAGAGAGGACAGATCAGAGCCTTCATGGAGGTACAGACAGAGAGAGGACAGATCAGAGCCTTCATGGAGGTACAGACAGAGAGAGGACAGATCAGAGCCTTCATAGAGGTACAGACAGAGAGAGGACAGATCAGAGCCTTCATAGAGGTACAGACAGAGAGAGGACAGATCAGAGCCTTCAATGAGGTACAGACAGAGAGAGGACAGATCAGAGCCTTCATGGAGGTACAGACAGAGAGAGGACAGATCAGAGCCTTCATAGAGGACAGACAGAGAGAGGACAGATCAGAGCCTTCATGGAGGTACAGACAGAGGACAGATTAAAGCCTTCATGGAGGTACAGACAGACAGAGGACAGATCAGAGCCTTCATAGAGGTACAGACAGACAGAGGACAGATCAGAGCCTTCATGGAGGTACAGACAGAGAGAGGACAGATCAGGGCCTTCATAGAGGACAGACAGAGAGAGGACAGATCAGAGCCTTCATGGAGGTACAGACAGAGAGAGGACAGATCAGAGCCTTCATGGAGGTACAGACAGAGGACAGATCAGAGCCTTCATGGAGGTACAGACAGAGAGAGGACAGATCAGAGCCTTCATGGAGGTACAGACAGAGAGAGGACAGATCAGAGCCTTCATGGAGGTACAGACAGAGAGAGGACAGATCAGAGCCTTCATGGAGGTACAGACAGAGAGGACAGATCAGAGCCTTCATGGAGGTACAGACAGAGAGAGGACAGATCAGAGCCTTCATGGAGGTACAGACAGAGAGGACAGATCAGAGCCTTCATGGAGGTACAGACAGAGAGAGGACAGATCAGAGCCTTCATAGAGGTACAGACAGAGAGAGGACAGATCAGAGCCTTCATAGAGGTACAGACAGAGAGAGGACAGATCAGAGCCTTCATGGAGGTACAGACAGAGAGGACAGATCAGAGCCTTCATGGAGGTACAGACAGAGAGAGGACAGATCAGAGCCTTCATAGAGGTACAGACAGAGAGGACAGATCAGAGCCTTCATAGAGGTACAGACAGAGAGAGGACAGATCAGAGCCTTCATAGAGGTACAGACAGAGAGAGGACAGATCAGAGCCTTCATAGAGGTACTGTACTGGACCTGTGAATCACAAGAGACTGTGTTAGCCCGCTGAGCACAAGGCTAAATCTCAGCGAGCTATAACGCAAGTGTTCACGTCTCCGGCGTGGTCACTACTGGCTGGTTTGGTTCTGCAGCTTCGGCAGTTTCTAAGAGGGGCGTTATTGTTTGTCTCAGAACAGTGTCGGCCCATGTGATTGTATTGTAACCTTCCCCCTGTGGTGTAGAGTTACGAGGAGGAGCGCAGGGTGAGGTCAGAGCTGGAGGTCAGGAACCAGAGACTAACTCTGGAGCTGGCTGACACTAAAGGGCTCATCCAGGAGGGAGACTTCAAGCGGGACAACTACTCTAACATCAAACGGTAAGAGAGAGAGAGAGAGGGGGAGGAAAGACCACCTCTGTTTTCAGCAAGTGTCCCTGTCAGATCAAATGTCTGGAGAAGGATTTACAAAATGGAATATTTCACTTTGAAAAATGTATTTATATGTTTAGACATTTAGAAGCTCAACGTCGATCTTTCCTTCCTTTCCAGTGAGCGGGATGCGTTTGAGTGTGAGGTGAGAGAGTTGAGGAAGAGGCTGGAGCTGCTGGAGATGACTCATGAGGTCCAGACCAGGGAGAGGAATGAGCTGAGTCGAGAGGTACAACACCAACCTGGATACTACTGCTACCTGCCTAACACCTTGATGTTGCCAACACGGGACACAGTGCCACTGATTGGCTGATCGATGTTGTCTCACCTTCCTTAGTGGAAGATACTGACTGGAAGTCCCTCAATTACAGCATCTGCTAAATGACAACATGTCACGTTAAATGTCCTCCAGCAGATGGCGCCCCTCCTCCAGATGGATAGACTACCCCTAACCCCTCTGTCCTCCAGCAGATGGCGCCCCTCCCCCAGATGGATTGACTACCTCTAACCCCTCTGTCCTCCAGGTGTCTACTCTGCAGCTGACAGTGACCCTCCTCCAGATGGATTGACTACCTCTAACCCCTCTGTCCTCCAGGTGTCTGCAGCAGACAGTGACCCTCCTCCAGATGGATTGACTACCTCTAACCCCTCTGTCCTCCAGGTGTCTGCAGCAGACAGTGACCCTCCTCCAGATGGATTGACTACCTCTAACCCCTCTGTCCTCCAGGTGTCTGCAGCAGACAGTGACCCTCCTCCAGATGGATTGACTACCTCTATCCCCTCTGTCCTCCAGGTGTCTGCAGCAGACAGTGACCCACCTCCAGATGGATTGACTACCTCTAACCCCTCTGTCCTCCAGGTGTCTACTCTGCAGCAGACAGTGACCCTCCTCCAGATGGATTGACCACCTCTAACCCCTTTGTCCTCCAGGTGTCTACTCTGCAGCAGACAGTGACCCTCCTCCAGATGGATTGACTACCTCTATCCCCTCTGTCCTCCAGCAGACAGTGACCCTCCTCCAGATGGATTGACCACCTCTAACCCCTCTGTCCTCCAGGTGTCTACTCTGCAGCAGACAGTGACCCTCCTCCAGATGGATTGACCACCTCTAACCCCTCTGTCCTCCAGGTGTCTGCAGCAGACAGTGACCTTCCTCCAGATGGATTGACTACCTCTATCCCCTCTGTCCTCCAGGTGTCTGCTGCAGACAGTGACCTTCCTCCAGATGGATTGACTACCCCTAACCCCTCTGTCCTCCAGCAGACGGTGCCCCTCCTCCAGATGGATTGACTACCTCTAACCCCTCTGTCCTCCAGGTGTCTGCAGCAGACAGTGACCCTCCTCCAGATGGATTGACTACCTCTAACCCCTCTGTCCTCCAGGTGTCTGCAGCAGACGGTGCCCCTCCTCCAGATGGATTGACTACCTCTAACCCCTCTGTCCTCCAGGTGTCAGTGACCCTCCTCCAGATGGATTGACTACCTCTATCCCCTCTGTCCTCCAGGTGTCTACTCTGCAGCAGACAGTGGCCCTCCTCCAGATGGATAGACTACCCCTAACCCCTCTGTCCTCCAGCAGACGGTGCCCCTCCTCCAGATGGATTGACTACCTCTAACCCCTCTGTCCTCCAGGTGTCTGCAGCAGACAGTGACCCTCCTCCAGATGGATTGACTACCTCTAACCCCTCTGTCCTCCAGGTGTCTGCAGCAGACGGTGCCCCTCCTCCAGATGGATTGACTACCTCTAACCCCTCTGTCCTCCAGGTGTCTGCAGCAGACAGTGACCCTCCTCCAGATGGATTGACCACCTCTATCCCCTCTGTCCTCCAGGTGTCTGCAGCAGACAGTGACCCTCCTCCAGATGGATTGACTACCTCTATCCCCTCTGTCCTCCAGGTGTCTACTCTGCTGCAGATGGTGCCCCTCCTCCAGATGGATTGACCACCTCTAACCCCTCTGTCCTCCAGGTGTCTACTCTGCAGCAGACAGTGACCCTCCTCCAGAAGGATAAGGAATATGTTCACAGACAGAGCATGGAGCTGAATGTCCGCTGTGCCCACCAGGAAGACCGTCTAGAGAGGCTGCAGACCCAGCTGGACGACGCCCAGAGGGCCAGGGAGGAGGTCTATCACAAATACATCGCTTCTAGGTCAGTACTCCTCCCTAACCCTAACCCAGAGGGCCAGGGAGGAGGTCTATCACAAATACATCGCTTCTAGGTCAGTACTCCTCCCTAACCCTTCTATATCAGTACCCCTCCCTAACCCTCCTAGGTCAGTACTCCTCCCTAACCCTTCTATATCAGTACCCCTCCCTAACCCTTCTATATCAGTACCCCTCCCTAACCCTTCTATATCAGTACCCCTCCCTAACCCTTCTAGGTCGGTACCCCACCCTAACCCTCCTAGGTCGGTACCCCACCCTAACCCTTCTAGGTCGGTACCCCTCCCTAACCCTTCTATATCAGTACTCCTCCCTAACCCTTCTAGGTCGGTACCCCTCCCTAACCCTTCTATATCAGTTCCCCTCCCTAACTCTTCTATATCAGTACTCCTCCCTAACGCTTCTATATCAGTACCCCTCCCTAACCCTTCTAAATCAGTACCCCTCCCTAACCCTTCTATATCAGTACTCCTCCCTAACCCTTCTATATCAGTACCCCTCCCTAACCCTTCTAGGTCAGTACCCCTCCCTAACCCTTCTATATCAGTTCCCCTCCCTAACTCTTCTATATCAGTACTCCTCCCTAACCCTTCTATATCAGTACTCCTCCCTAACCCTTCTATATCAGTACTCCTCCCTAACCCTTCTATATCAGTACCCCTCCCTAACCCTTCTATATCAGTACTCCTCCCTAACCCTTCTATATCAGTACCCCTCCCTAACCCTTCTAGGTCAGTACCCCTCCCTAACCCTTCTATATCAGTACTCCTCCCTAACCCTTCTAGGTCAGTACCCCTCCCTAACCCTTCTATATCAGTACCCCTCCCTAACCCTTCTATATCAGTACCCCACCCTAACCCTTCTATATCAGTACTCCTCTCTAACCCTTCTATATCAGTACCCCTCCCTAACCCTTCTAGGTCAGTACCCCACCCCAACCCTTCTATATCAGTACTCCTCCCTAACCCTTCTATATCAGTACTCCTCCCTAACCCTTCTATATCAGTACTCCTCCCTAACCCTTCTATATCAGTACTCCTCCCTAACCCTTCTATATCAGTACTCCTCCCTAACCCTTCTATATCAGTACTCCTCCCTAACCCTTCTATATCAGTTCTCCTCCCTAACCCTTCTATATCAGTACCCCTCCCTAACCCTCCTAGGTCAGTACTCCTCCCTAACCCTTCTATATCAGTACTCCTCCCTAACCCTTCTATATCAGTACTCCTCCCTAACCCTTCTATTTCAGTACTCCTCCTTAACCCTTCTATTTCAGTACTCCTCCTTAACCCTTCTATATCAGTACTCCACCCTAACCCTTCTATATCAGTACTCCTCCCTAACCCTTCTATATCAGTACTCCTCCCTAACCCTTCTATTTCAGTACCCCACCCTAACCCTTCTATATCAGTACCCCTCCCTAACCCTTCTATATCAGTACTCCTCCCTAACCCTTCTATATCAGTACTCCTCCCTAACCCTTCTATATCAGTACTCCTCCCTAACCCTTCTATATCAGTACCCCTCCCTAACCCTTCTATATCAGTACCCCTCCCTAACCCTTCTATATCAGTACTCCTCCCTAACCCTTCTAGGTCAGTACCCCTCCCTAACCCTTCTATATCAGTACTCCTCCCTAACCCTTCTAGGTCAGTACTCCTCCCTAACCCTTCTATATCAGTACTCCTCCCTAACCCTTCTATATCAGTACTCCTCCCTAACCCTTCTATATCAGTACTCCTCCCTAACCCTTCTATATCAGTTCTCCTCCCTAACCCTTCTATATCAGTACTCCTCCCTTCTAGGTCAGTACCCCTCCCTAACCCTTCTATATCAGTACTCCTCCCTAACCCTTCTATATCAGTACTCCTCCCTAACCCTTCTATATCAGTACCCCTCCCTAACCCTTCTATATCAGTACTCCTCCCTAACCCTTCTATATCAGTACTCCTCCCTAACCCTTCTATATCAGTACTCCTCCCTAACCCTTCTATATCAGTACCCCTCCCTTCTAGGTCAGTACCCCTCCCTAACCCTTCTATATCAGTACTCCTCCCTAACCCTTCTATATCAGTACTCCTCCCTAACCCTTCTATATCAGTACCCCTCCCTAACCCTTCTATATCAGTACTCCTCCCTAACCCTTCTATATCAGTACTCCTCCCTAACCCTTCTATATCAGTACCCCTCCCTAACCCTTCTATATCAGTACTCCTCCCTAACCCTTCTATATCAGTTCTCCTCCCTAACCCTTCTATATCAGTACTCCTCCCTTCTAGGTCAGTACCCCTCCCTAACCCTTCTATATCAGTACTCCTCCCTAACCCTTCTATATCAGTACTCCTCCCTAACCCTTCTATATCAGTACCCCTCCCTAACCCTTCTAGGTCAGTACCCCTCCCTAACCCTTCTATATCAGTACCCCTCCCTAACCCTTCTATATCAGTACTCCTCCCTAACCCTTCTATATCAGTACCCCTCCCTAACCCTTCTATATCAGTACCCCACCCTAACCCTTCTATATCAGTACTCCTCCCTAACCCTTCTATATCAGTACCCCTCCCTAACCCTTCTATATCAGTACCCCTCCCTAACCCTTCTATATCAGTACTCCTCCCTAACCCTTCTATATCAGTACTCCTCCCTAACCCTTCTATATCAGTACTCCTCCCTAACCCTTCTATATCAGTACCCCTCCCTAACCCTTCTATATCAGTACCCCTCCCTAACCCTTCTATATCAGTACTCCTCCCTAACCCTTCTATATCAGTACTCCTCCCTAACCCTTCTAGGTCAGTACTCCTCCCTAACCCTTCTATATCAGTACTCCTCCCTAACCCTTCTATATCAGTACTCCTCCCTAACCCTTCTAGGTCAGTACTCCTCCCTAACCCTTCTATATCAGTACTCCTCCCTAACCCTTCTATATCAGTACTCCTCCCTAACCCTTCTATATCAGTACTCCTCCCTAACCCTTCTATATCAGTACCCCTCCCTAACCCTTCTATATCAGTACTCCTCCCTAACCCTTCTAGGTCAGTACTCCTCCCTAACCCTTCTAGGTCAGTACCCCTCCCTAACCCTTCTATATCAGTACTCCTCCCTAACCCTTCTATATCAGTACCCCTCCCTAACCCTTCTATATCAGTACCCCTCCCTAACCCTTCTATATCAGTACCCCTCCCTAACCCTTCTATATCAGTACTCCTCCCTAACCCTTCTATATCAGTACTCCTCCCTAACCCTTCTATATCAGTACCCCTCCCTAACCCTTCTATATCAGTACTCCACCCTAACCCTTCTATATCAGTACTCCTCCCTAACCCTTCTATATCAGTACCCCTCCCTAACCCTTCTATATCAGTACTCCTCCCTAACCCTTCTATATCAGTACCCCTCCCTAACCCTTCTATATCAGTACCCCTCCCTAACCCTTCTATATCAGTACTCCTCCCTAACCCTTCTATATCAGTACCCCTCCCTAACCCTTCTATATCAGTACCCCTCCCTAACCCTTCTAGGTCAGTACTCCTCCCTAACCCTTCTATATCAGTACTCCTCCCTAACCCTTCTATATCAGTACTCCTCCCTAACCCTCCTAGGTCAGTACTCCTCCCTAACCCTTCTATATCAGTACCCCTCCCTAACCCTTCTAGGTCAGTACTCCTCCCTAACCCTTCTATATCAGTACCCCTCCCTAACCCTTCTATATCAGTACTCCTCCCTAACCCTTCTAGGTCAGTACTCCTCCCTAACCCTTCTATATCAGTACTCCTCCCTAACCCTTCTATATCAGTACTCCTCCCTAACCCTTCTAGGTCAGTACTCCTCCCTAACCCTTCTATATCAGTACCCCTCCCTAACCCTTCTATATCAGTACTCCTCCCTAACCCTTCTAGGTCAGTACTCCTCCCTAACCCTTCTATATCAGTACTCCTCCCTAACCCTTCTATATCAGTACTCCTCCCTAACCCTTCTAGGTCAGTACTCCTCCCTAACCCTTCTATATCAGTACTCCTCCCTAACCCTTCTAGGTCAGTACTCCTCCCTAACCCTTCTATATCAGTACCCCTCCCTAACCCTTCTATATCAGTACCCCTCCCTAACCCTTCTATATCAGTACTCCTCCCTAACCCTTCTATATCAGTACTCCTCCCTAACCCTTCTATATCAGTACTCCTCCCTAACCCTTCTATATCAGTACTCCTCCCTAACCCTTCTATATCAGTACTCCTCCCTAACCCTTCTATATCAGTACTCCTCCCTAACCCTTCTAGGTCAGTACTCCTCCCTATCCCTTCTAGGTCAGTACTCCTCCCTAACCCTTCTATATCAGTACCCCTCCCTAACCCTTCTATATCAGTACTCCTCCCTAACCCTTCTATATCAGTACTCCTCCCTAACCCTTCTATATCAGTACTCCTCCCTAACCCTTCTATATCAGTACTCCTCCCTAACCCTTCTATATCAGTACCCCTCCCTAACCCTTCTATATCAGTACCCCTCCCTAACCCTTCTATATCAGTACCCCTCCCTAACCCTTCTATATCAGTACTCCTCCCTAACCCTTCTATATCAGTACTCCTCCCTAACCCTTCTATATCAGTACCCCTCCCTAACCCTTCTATATCAGTACTCCACCCTAACCCTTCTATATCAGTACTCCTCCCTAACCCTTCTATATCAGTACCCCTCCCTAACCCTTCTATATCAGTACTCCTCCCTAACCCTTCTATATCAGTACCCCTCCCTAACCCTTCTATATCAGTACCCCTCCCTAACCCTTCTATATCAGTACTCCTCCCTAACCCTTCTATATCAGTACTCCTCCCTAACCCTTCTAGGTCAGTACTCCTCCCTAACCCTTCTATATCAGTACCCCTCCCTAACCCTTCTATATCAGTACCCCTCCCTAACCCTTCTATATCAGTACTCCTCCCTAACCCTTCTATATCAGTACTCCTCCCTAACCCTTCTAGGTCAGTACTCCTCCCTATCCCTTCTAGGTCAGTACTCCTCCCTAACCCTTCTATATCAGTACCCCTCCCTAACCCTTCTATATCAGTACTCCTCCCTAACCCTTCTATATCAGTACTCCTCCCTAACCCTTCTATATCAGTACCCCTCCCTAACCCTTCTATATCAGTACTCCACCCTAACCCTTCTATATCAGTACTCCTCCCTAACCCTTCTATATCAGTACCCCTCCCTAACCCTTCTATATCAGTACTCCTCCCTAACCCTTCTATATCAGTACCCCTCCCTAACCCTTCTATATCAGTACCCCTCCCTAACCCTTCTATATCAGTACTCCTCCCTAACCCTTCTATATCAGTACTCCTCCCTAACCCTTCTAGGTCAGTACTCCTCCCTAACCCTTCTATATCAGTACCCCTCCCTAACCCTTCTATATCAGTACCCCTCCCTAACCCTTCTATATCAGTACCCCTCCCTAACCCTTCTAGGTCAGTACTCCTCCCTAACCCTTCTATATCAGTACTCCTCCCTAACCCTTCTATATCAGTACTCCTCCCTAACCCTCCTAGGTCAGTACTCCTCCCTAACCCTTCTATATCAGTACCCCTCCCTAACCCTTCTAGGTCAGTACTCCTCCCTAACCCTTCTATATCAGTACCCCTCCCTAACCCTTCTATATCAGTACTCCTCCCTAACCCCTCTAGGTCAGTACTCCTCCCTAACCCTTCTATATCAGTACTCCTCCCTAACCCTTCTATATCAGTACTCCTCCCTAACCCTTCTAGGTCAGTACTCCTCCCTAACCCTTCTATATCAGTACCCCTCCCTAACCCTTCTATATCAGTACTCCTCCCTAACCCTTCTAGGTCAGTACTCCTCCCTAACCCTTCTATATCAGTACTCCTCCCTAACCCTTCTATATCAGTACTCCTCCCTAACCCTTCTAGGTCAGTACTCCTCCCTAACCCTTCTATATCAGTACTCCTCCCTAACCCTTCTAGGTCAGTACTCCTCCCTAACCCTTCTATATCAGTACCCCTCCCTAACCCTTCTATATCAGTACCCCTCCCTAACCCTTCTATATCAGTACTCCTCCCTAACCCTTCTATATCAGTACTCCTCCCTAACCCTTCTATATCAGTACTCCTCCCTAACCCTTCTATATCAGTACTCCTCCCTAACCCTTCTATATCAGTACTCCTCCCTAACCCTTCTATATCAGTACTCCTCCCTAACCCTTCTAGGTCAGTACTCCTCCCTATCCCTTCTAGGTCAGTACTCCTCCCTAACCCTTCTATATCAGTACCCCTCCCTAACCCTTCTATATCAGTACTCCTCCCTAACCCTTCTATATCAGTACTCCTCCCTAACCCTTCTATATCAGTACTCCTCCCTAACCCTTCTATATCAGTACTCCTCCCTAACCCTTCTATATCAGTACCCCTCCCTAACCCTTCTATATCAGTACCCCTCCCTAACCCTTCTAGGTCAGTACCCCTCCCTAACCCTTCTAGGTCAGTACCCCTCCCTAACCCTTCTATATCAGTACTCCTCCCTAACCCTTCTATATCAGTACTCCTCCCTAACCCTTCTATATCAGTACTCCTCCCTAACCTTTCTATATCAGTACCCCTCCCTAACCCTTCTAGGTCAGTACTCCTCCCTAACCCTTCTATATCAGTACTCCTCCCTAACCCTTCTATATCAGTACTCCTCCCTAACCCTTCTAGGTCAGTACTCCTCCCTAACCCTTCTAGGTCAGTACTCCTCCCTAACCCTTCTATATCAGTACTCCTCCCTAACCCTTCTATATCAGTACTCCTCCCTAACCCTTCTATATCAGTACCCCTCCCTAACCCTTCTAGGTCAGTACTCCTCCCTAACCCTTCTAGGTCAGTACCCCTCCCTAATCCTTCTAGGTCAGTACTCCTCCCTAACCCTTCTGGGTCAGTACCCCTCCCTAACCCTTCTAGGTCAGTACTCCTCCCTAACCCTTCTAGGTCAGTACCCCTCCCTAATCCTTCTAGGTCAGTACTCCTCCCTAACCCTTCTGGGTCAGTACCCCTCCCTAACCCTTCTAGGTCAGTACTCCTCCCTAACCCTTCTATATCAGTACCCCTCCCCAACCCTTCTAGGTCAGTACTCCTCCCTAACCCTTCTATATCAGTACCCCTCCCTAACCCTTCTATATCAGTACTCCTCCCTAACCCTTCTGGGTCAGTACCCCTCCCCAACCCTTCTAGGTCAGTACTCCTCCCTAACCCTTCTATATCAGTACTCCTCCCTAACCCTTCTATATCAGTACTCCTCCCTAACCCTTCTAGGTCAGTACTCCTCCCTAACCCTTCTATATCAGTACCCCTCCCCAACCCTTCTAGGTCAGTACTCCTCCCTAACCCTTCTATATCAGTACCCCTCCCTAACCCTTCTATATCAGTACTCCTCCCTAACCCTTCTGGGTCAGTACTCCTCCCTAACCCTTCTATATCAGTACCCCTCCCTAACCCTTCTATATCAGTACCCCTCCCTAACCCTTCTATATCAGTACCCCTCCCTAACCCTTCTGGGTCAGTACCCCTCCCTAACCCTTCTATATCAGTACTCCTCCCTAACCCTTCTATATCAGTACTCCTCCCTAACCCTTCTATATCAGTACTCCTCCCTAACCCTTCTATATCAGTACCCCTCCCTAACCCTTCTATATCAGTACCCCTCCCTAACCCTTCTATATCAGTACTCCTCCCTAACCCTTCTGGGTCAGTACCCCTCCCCAACCCTTCTAGGTCAGTACTCCTCCCTAACCCTTCTGGGTCAGTACCCATCCCTAACCCTTCTATATCAGTACTCCTCCCTAACCCTTCTGGGTCAGTACCCCTCCCTATCCCTTCTATATCAGTACTCCTCCCTAACCCTTCTGGGTCAGTACCCCTCCCCAACCCTTCTATATCAGTACTCCTCCCTAACCCTTCTATATCAGTACCCCTCCCTAACCCTTCTAGGTCAGTACTCCTCCCTAACCCTTCTATATCAGTACTCCTCCCTAACCCTTCTATATCAGTACTCCTCCCTAACCCTTCTATATCAGTACTCCTCCCTAACCCTTCTATATCAGTACTCCTCCCTAACCTTTCTATATCAGTACTCCTCCCTAACCCTTCTATATCAGTACTCCTCCCTAACCCTTCTATATCAGTACTCCTCCCTAACCCTTCTATATCAGTACCCCTCCCTAACCCTTCTGGGTCAGTACCCCTCCCTATCCCTTCTATATCAGTACTCCTCCCTAACCCTTCTGGGTCACTACCCCTCCCCAACCCTTCTAGGTCAGTACTCCTCCCTATCCCTTCTATATCAGTACTCCTCCCTAACCCTTCTGGGTCAGTACCCCTCCCCAACCCTTCTAGGTCAGTACTCCTCCCTAACCCTTCTATATCAGTACTCCTCCCTAACCCTTCTATATCAGTACTCCTCCCTAACCCTTCTATATCAGTACTCCTCCCTAACCCTTCTATATCAGTACTCCTCCCTAACCCTTCTAGGTCAGTACCCCTCCCTAACCCTTCTATATCAGTACTCCTCCCTAACCCTTCTAGGTCAGTACTCCTCCCTAACCCTTCTATATCAGTACTCCTCCCTAACCCTTCTATATCAGTACCCCTCCCTAACCCTTCTATATCAGTACTCCTCCCTAACCCTTCTAGGTCAGTACTCCTCCCTAACCCTTCTATATCAGTACCCCTCCCTAACCCTTCTATATCAGTACTCCTCCCTAACCCTTCTATATCAGTACTCCTCCCTAACCCTTCTATATCAGTACTCCTCCCTAACCTTTCTATATCAGTACTCCTCCCTAACCCTTCTATATCAGTACCCCTCCCTAACCCTTCTATATCAGTACCCCTCCCTAACCCTTCTAGGTCAGTACTCCACCCTAACCCTTCTATATCAGTACCCCTCCCTAACCCTTCTATATCAGTACTCCTCCCTAACCTTTCTATATCAGTACTCCTCCCTAACCCTTCTATATCAGTACTCCTCCCTAACCCTTCTATATCAATACTCCTCCCTAACCCTTCTATATCAGTACCCCTCCCTAACCCTTCTATATCAGTACTCCTCCCTAACCCTTCTAGGTCAGTACTCCTCCCTAACCCTTCTAGGTCAGTACCCCTCCCTAACCCTTCTATATCAGTACCCCACCCTAACCCTTCTATATCAGTACTCCTCCCTAACCCTTCTATATCAGTACTCCTCCCTAACCCTTCTAGGTCAGTACTCCTCCCTAACCCTTCTATATCAGTACCCCTCCCTAACCCTTCTATATCAGTACCCCACCCTAACCCTTCTATATCAGTACTCCTCCCTAACCCTTCTATATCAGTACTCCTCCCTAACCCTTCTATATCAGTACTCCTCCCCAACCCTTCTATATCAGTACTCCTCCCTAACCTTTCTATATCAGTACTCCTCCCTAACCCTTCTATATCAGTACTCCTCCCTAACCCTTCTATATCAGTACTCCTCCCTAACCCTTCTATATCAGTACCCCTCCCTAACCCTTCTATATCAGTACTCCTCCCTAACCCTTCTCTATCAGTACTCCTCCCTAACCTTTCTATATCAGTACTCCTCCCTAACCCTTCTAGGTCAGTACTCCTCCCTAACCCTTCTATATCAGTACCCCTCCCTAACCCTTCTATATCAGTACCCCTCCCTAACCCTTCTATATCAGTACTCCTCCCTAACCCTTCTATATCAGTACCCCTCCCTAACCCTTCTATATCAGTACTCCTCCCTAACCCTTCTATATCAGTACTCCTCCCTAACCCTCCTAGGTCAGTACTCCTCCCTAACCCTTCTATATCAGTACTCCTCCCTAACCCTTCTATATCAGTACTCCTCCCTAACCCTCCTAGGTCAGTACTCCTCCCTAACCCTTCTATATCAGTACTCCTCCCTAACCCTTCTATATCAGTACTCCTCCCTAACCCTTCTATATCAGTACTCCTCCCTAACCCTTCTATATCAGTACCCCTCCCTAACCCTTCTATATCAGTACTCCTCCCTAACCCTTCTATATCAGTACTCCTCCCTAACCCTCCTAGGTCAGTACTCCTCCCTAACCCTTCTATATCAGTACTCCTCCCTAACCCTTCTATATCAGTACTCCTCCCTAACCCTTCTATATCAGTACTCCTCCCTAACCCTTCTATATCAGTACTCCTCCCTAACCCTTCTGGGTCAGTACCCCTCCCTAACCCTTCTATATCAGAACTCCTCCCTAACCCTTCTATATCAGTACTCCTCCCTAACCCTTCTATATCAGTACTCCTCCCTAACCCTTCTATATCAGTACTCCTCCCTAACCCTTCTATATCAGTACCCCTCCCTAACCCTTCTATATCAGTACTCCCCAACCCTTCTATATCAGTACTCCTCCCTAACCCTTCTATATCAGTACCCCTCCCTAACCCTTCTATATCAGTACTCCTCCCTAACCCTTCTATATCAGTACTCCTCCCTAACCCTTCTATATCAGTACTCCTCCCTAACCCTTCTATATCAGCACTCCTCCCTAACCCTTCTATATCAGTACTCCTCCCTAACCCTTCTAGGTCAGTACCCCTCCCTAACCCTTCTATATCAGTACTCCTCCCTAACCCTTCTATATCAGTACTCCTCCCTAACCCTTCTAGGTCAGTACTCCTCCCTAACCCTTCTAGGTCAGTACCCCTCCCTAACCCTCCTATATCAGTACTCCTCCCTAACCCTTCTATATCAGTACTCCTCCCTAACCCTTCTATATCAGTACCCCTCCCTAACCCTTCTATATCAGTACCCCTCCCTAACCCTTCTATATCAGTACTCCTCCCTAACCCTTCTATATCAGTACTCCGCCCTAACCCTTCTATATCAGTACTCCTCCCTAACCCTTCTATATCAGTACTCCTCCCTAACCCTTCTAGGTCAGTACTCCTCCCTAACCCTTCTATATCAGTACTCCTCCCTAACCCTTCTATATCAGTACTCCTCCCTAACCCTTCTATATCAGTACTCCTCCCTAACCCTTCTATATCAGTACTCCTCCCTAACCCTTCTATATCAGTACCCCTCCCTAACCCTTCTATATCAGTACTCCTCCCTAACCCTTCTATATCAGTACCCCTCCCTAACCCTTCTAGGTCAGTACTCCTCCCTAACCCTTCTATATCAGTACTCCTCCCTAACCCTTCTATATCAGTACCCCTCCCTAACCCTTCTATATCAGTACTCCTCCCTAACCCTTCTATATCAGTACTCCTCCCTAACCCTTCTATATCAGTACCCCTCCCTAACCCTTCTATATCAGTACTCCTCCCTAACCCTTCTATATCAGTACCCCTCCCTAACCCTTCTATATCAGTACTCCTCCCTAACCCTTCTAGGTCAGTACCCCTCCCTAACCCTCCTATATCAGTACTCCTCCCTAACCCTTCTATATCAGTACCCCTCCCTAACCCTTCTATATCAGTACTCCTCCCTAACCCTTCTAGGTCAGTACTCCTCCCTAACCCTTCTATATCAGTACTCCTCCCTAACCCTTCTATATCAGTACTCCTCCCTAACCCTTCTATATCAGTACCCCTCCCTAACCCTTCTAGGTCAGTACTCCTCCCTAACCCTTCTAGGTCAGTACTCCTCCCTAACCCTTCTATATCAGTACTCCTCCCCAACCCTTCTATATCAGTACTCCTCCCTAACCCTTCTATATCAGTACCCCTCCCTAACCCTAACCCAGAGGGCCATGGATGAGGTCTAAGATAAATATATACAGTGCCTTGCGAAAGTATTCGGCCCCCTTGAACTTTGCGACCTTTTGCCACATTTCAGGCTTCAAACATAAATATATAAAACTGTATTTTTTGTGAAGAATCAACAACAAGTGGGACACAATCATGAAGTGGAACGACATTTATTGGATATTTCAAACTTTTTTAACAAATCAAAAACTGAAAAATTGGGCGTGCAAAATTATTCAGCCCCTTTACTTTCAGTGCAGCAAACTCTCTCCAGAAGTTCAGTGAGGATCTCTGAATGATCCATTGTTGACCTAAATGACTAATGATGATAAATACAATCCACCTGTGTGTAATCAAGTCTCCGTATAAATGCACCTGCACTGTGATTGTCTCAGAGGTCCGTTAAAAGCGCAGAGAGCATCATGAAGAACAAGGAACACACCAGGCAGGTCCGAGATACTGTTGTGAAGAAGTTTAAAGCCGGATTTGGATACAAAAAGATTTCCCAAGCTTTAAACATCCCAAAGAGCACTGTGCAAGTGATAATATTGAAATGGAAGGAGTATGAGACCACTGCAAATCTACCAAGACCTGGCCGTCCCTCTAAACCTTCAGCTCATACAAGGAGAAGACTGATCAGAGATGCAGCCAAGAGGCCCATGATCACTCTGGATGAACTGCAGAGATCTACAGCTGAGGTGGGAGACTCTGTCCATAGGACAACAATCAGTCGTATATTGCACAAATCTGGCCTTTATGGAAGAGTGGCAAGAAGAAAGCCATTTCTTAAAGATATCCATAAAAAGTGTAGTTCAAAGTTTGCCACAAGCCACCTGGGAGACACACCAAACATGTGGAAGAAGGTGCTCTGGTCAGATGAAACCAAAATGGAACTTTTTGGCAACAATGCAAAACGTTATGTTTGGCGTAAAAGTAACACAGCTCATCACCCTAACCACAAATGATAGTCCCACTAAGCACAAACCAGATGGGATGGTTTATTGCTGCAGAATGCTGTGGTAGCCATGCTGGTTAAATGTGCCTTGAATTCTAAATAAACCACTGACACTGTCACCAGCAAAGCACCATCACACCTCCTCCTCCATGCTTCACGGTGGGAACCACACATGCAGAGATCATCTCACGAAGACACAGTGCTTGGAACCAAAAATCTCATATTTGGACTCCTCAAACCGAAGGACATGTTTCCTCCGGTCTAATGTCCACTGCTCGTGTTTCTTGGTCCAAGCAAGTCTCTTCTTCTTATTGGTGTCTTTTAGTAGTGGTTTATTTGCAGCAATTCGACCACGAAGGTCTGATTCACGCAGTCTCCTCTGAACAGTGAAGCATTTATTTGGGCTAAAATTTCTGAGGCTGGTAACTCTACTGAACTGATCCTCTGCAGCAGAGGGAACTCTACTGAACTGATCCTCTGCAGCAGAGGGAACTCTACTGAACTGATCCTCTGCAGCAGAGGGAACTCTACTGAACTGATCCTCTGCAGCAGAGGGAACTCTAATGAACTGATCCTCTGCAGCAGAGGGAACTCTACTGAACTGATCCTCTGCAGCAGAGGGAACTCTACTGAACTGATCCTCTGCAGCAGAGGGAACTCTAATGAACTGATCCTCTGCAGCAGAGGGAACTCTACTGAACTGATCCTCTGCAGCAGAGGGAACTCTAATGAACTGATCCTCTACAGCAGAGGGAACTCTGGGTCTTCCTTTCCTGTGGCGGTCCTCATGAGAGACAGTTTCATCACAGAGCTTGATGGTTTTTGCGACTGCACTTGAAGAAACTTTCAAAGTTCTTGAAATGTTCCGCATTGACTGACCTTCATGTCTTAAAGTAATGATGGACTGTCATTTCTCTTTGCTTATTTGAGCTGTACTTGCCATAATATGGACTTGGTCTTTAACCAAATAGGGCTATCTTCTGAATACAACCCCTACCTTGTCACAACACAACTGATTGGCTCAAACACATTAAGAAGGAAGAAATTCCACAATTTAACAAAGCACACCTGTTAATTGAAATGCATTCCAGGTGATTACCTCATTAAGCTGGTTGAGAGAATGCCAAGAGTGTGCAAAGCTGTCATCGAGGCAAAGGATGGCTACAATCAGGTATAATATAATGGTTTTTCCACAGAGACCACTACAAGACAGAGTACGATAATAAACTTGCTGAGGAGCTGGAGAACATTCGTCTGAAGACCAGCCAGGAGATCGATAGCCTGCAGAGGACCTCAAAGGAGATGTACGAGAGAGAGAACAGGTGAGATTATAGAGATGTACCAGAGAGAGAACAGGTGAGATTATAGAGATGTACGAGAGAGAGAACAGGTGAGATCATAGAGATGTACCAGAGAGAGAACAGGTGAGATTATAGAGATGTACCAGAGAAAGAGAGAGAACAGGTGAGATTATAGAGATGTACCAGAGAGAGAGAGAGAACAGGTGAGATTATAGAGATGTACCAGAGAGAGAGAGAGAACAGGTGAGATTATAGAGATGTACAAGAGAGAGAGAGAGAACAGGTGAGATTATAGAGATGTACCAGAGAGAGAGAACAGGTGAGATTATAGAGATGTACCAGAGAGAGAGAACAGGTGAGATTATAGTGATGTACCAGAGAGAGAACAGGTGAGATTATAGAGATGTACCAGAGAGAGAGAGAGAGAACAGGTGAGATTATAGAGATGTACCAGAGAGAGAACAGGTGAGATTATAGAGATGTACCAGAGAGAGAGAGAGAGAACAGGTGAGATTTTAGAGCTGTACCAGAGATAGAGAGAGAGAGAGAACAGGTGAGATTATAGATAAGTACCAGAGAGAGAGAGAGAGAGAAAAGGTGAGATTATAGAGATGTACCAGAGAGAGAGAGAGAACAGGTGAGATTATAGAGATATACCAGAGAGAGAGAACAGGTGAGATTATAGTGATGTACCAGAGAGAGAACAGGTGAGATGATAGAGATGTACCAAAGAGAGAGAACAGGTGAGATGATAGAGATGTACCAGAGAGAGAGAGAGAACAGGTGAGATGATAGAGATGTACCAGAGAGAGAGAGAGAGAACAGGTGAGATTATAGAGATGTACCAGAGAGAGAGAACAGGTGAGATGATAGAGATGTACCAGAGAGAGAGAACAGGTGAGATTATAGAGATGTACCAGAGAGAGAGAACAGGTGAGATGATAGAGATGTACCAGAGAGAGAACAGGTGAGATGATAGAGATGTACGAGAGAGAGAGAGAACAGGTGAGATGATAGAGATGACCCAGAGAGAGAACAGGTGAGATGATAGAGATGTACCAGAGAGAGAGAGAACAGGTGAGATTATAGAGATGTACCAGAGAGAGAGAACAGGTGAGATTATAGAGATGTACGAGAGAGAACAGGTGAGATGATAGAGATGTACCTGAGAGAGAACAGGTGAGATGATAGAGATGTACCAGAGAGAGAGAGAGAGAGTGAGAGAGAACAGGTGAGATGATATAGATGACCCAGAGAGAGAACAGGTGAGATGATAGAGATGTACCAGAGAGAGAACAGGTGAGATGATAGAGATGTACCAGAGAGAGAACAGGTGAGATGATAGAGATGTACCAGAGAGAGAACAGGTGAGATGATAGAGATGTACCAGAGAGAGAGAGAGAGAACAGGTGAGATGATAGAGATGTACCAGAGAGAGAACAGGTGAGATGATAGAGATGTACCAGAGAGAGAGAGAGAGAACAGGTGAGATGATAGAGATGTACCAGAGAGAGAGAGAGAACAGGTGAGATGATAGAGATGTACCAGAGAGAGAGAGAGAGAACAGGTGAGATTATAGAGATGTACCAGAGAGAGAGAACAGGTGAGATGATAGAGATGTACCAGAGAGAGAGAACAGGTGAGATTATAGAGATGTACCAGAGAGAGAGAACAGGTGAGATGATAGAGATGTACCAGAGAGAGAACAGGTGAGATGATAGAGATGCACCAGAGAGAGAGAGAGAGAACAGGTGAGATGATAGAGATGTACCAGAGAGAGAGAACAGGTGAGATTATAGAGATGTACGAGAGAGAGAGAGAACAGGTGAGATGATAGAGATGACCCAGAGAGAGAACAGGTGAGATGATAGAGATGTACCAGAGAGAGAGAGAACAGGTGAGATTATAGAGATGTACCAGAGAGAGAGAACAGGTGAGATTATAGAGATGTACGAGAGAGAGAGAGAACAGGTGAGATGATAGAGATGACCCAGAGAGAGAACAGGTGAGATGATAGAGATGTACCTGAGAGAGAACAGGTGAGATGATAGAGATGTACCAGAGAGAGAGAGAGAGAGTGAGAGAGAACAGGTGAGATGATATAGATGACCCAGAGAGAGAACAGGTGAGATGATAGAGATGTACCAGAGAGAGAACAGGTGAGATGATAGAGATGTACCAGAGAGAGAACAGGTGAGATGATAGAGATGTACCAGAGAGAGAACAGGTGAGATGATAGAGATGTACCAGAGAGAGAGAGAGAGAACAGGTGAGATGATAGAGATGTACCAGAGAGAGAACAGGTGAGATGATAGAGATGTACCAGAGAGAGAGAGAGAGAACAGGTGAGATGATAGAGATGTACCAGAGAGAGAGAGAGAACAGGTGAGATGATAGAGATGTACCAGAGAGAGAGAGAGAGAGAACAGGTGAGATTATAGAGATGTACCAGAGAGAGAGAACAGGTGAGATGATAGAGATGTACCAGAGAGAGAGAACAGGTGAGATTATAGAGATGTACCAGAGAGAGAGAACAGGTGAGATGATAGAGATGTACCAGAGAGAGAACATTTGAGATGATAGAGATGCACCAGAGAGAGAGAGAGAACAGGTGAGATGATAGAGATGTACCAGAGAGAGAGAACAGGTGAGATTATAGAGATGTACGAGAGAGAGAGAGAACAGGTGAGATGATAGAGATGACCCAGAGAGAGAACAGGTGAGATGATAGAGATGTACCAGAGAGAGAGAGAACAGGTGAGATTATAGAGATGTACCAGAGAGAGAGAACAGGTGAGATTATAGAGATGTACGAGAGAGAGAGAGAACAGGTGAGATGATAGAGATGACCCAGAGAGAGAACAGGTGAGATGATAGAGATGTACCAGAGAGAGAGAGAACAGGTGAGATTATAGAGATGTACCAGAGAGAGAGAACAGGTGAGATTATAGAGATGTACGAGAGAGAGAGAGAACAGGTGAGATGATAGAGATGACCCAGAGAGAGAACAGGTGAGATGATAGAGATGTACCAGAGAGAGAGAGAACAGGTGAGATTATAGAGATGTACCAGAGAGAGAACAGGTGAGATGATAGAGATGTACCTGAGAGAGAACAGGTGAGATGATAGAGATGTACCAGAGAGAGAACAGGTGAGATGATAGAGATGTACCAGAGAGAGAGAGAGAGAACAGGTGAGATGATAGAGATGTACCAGAGAGAGAGAGAGAGAGTGAGAGAGAACAGGTGAGATGATATAGATGACCCAGAGAGAGAACAGGTGAGATGATAGAGATGTACCAGAGAGAGAACAGGTGAGATGATAGAGATGTACCAGAGAGAGAACAGGTGAGATGATAGAGATGTACCAGAGAGAGAACAGGTGAGATGATAGAGATGTACCAGAGAGAGAGAGAGAGAACAGGTGAGATGATAGAGATGTACCAGAGAGAGAACAGGTGAGATGATAGAGATGTACCAGAGAGAGAGAGAGAGAACAGGTGAGATGATAGAGATGTACCAGAGAGAGAGAACAGGTGAGATGATAGAGATGGAACAGAGAGAGAACAGGTGAGATGATAGAGATGGAACAGAGAGAGAACAGGTGAGATGATAGAGATGTACCAGAGAGAGAGAACAGGTGAGATGATAGAGATGACCCAGAGAGAGAGAGAGAACAGGTGAGATGATAGAGATGACCCAGAGAGAGAGAGAGAACAGGTGAGATGATAGAGATGACCCAGAGAGAGAACAGGTGAGATGATAGAGATGACCCAGAGAGAGAGAGAGAGAACAGGTGAGATGATAGAGATGACCCAGAGAGAGAGAGAGAACAGGTGAGATGATAGAGATGACCCAGAGAGAGAACAGGTGAGATGATAGAGATGGAACAGAGAGAGAGAACAGGTGAGATGATAGAGATGACCCAGAGAGAGAACAGGTGAGATGATAGAGATGACCCAGAGAGAGAACAGGTGAGATGATAGAGATGTACCAGAGAGAGAGAAAGAACAGGTGAGATGATAGAGATGACCCAGAGAGAGAACAGGTGAGATGATAGAGATGACCCAGAGAGAGAACAGGTGAGATGATAGAGATGACCCAGAGAGAGAACAGGTGAGATGATAGAGATGACCCAGAGAGAGAACAGGTGAGATGATAGAGATGCTGCCCTTGTCCTCCAGAGGGAACCCTTTCACTGTGTTCTGAATACAGTGCTGTACTTCACTCAGACCAGGTATTCAGATATTCAACAAATTGTGTGATTCAGTGCCCCTAAAAATGCACCTTATTCCCTATTTAGTGCCCTTGTCGAAAGTAGTGCGCTATGCACCCTATTCGATAGTAGTGCGCTATGCACCCTATTCGATAGTAGTGCGCTATGTACCCTATTCGATAGTGCACTACTTTTGACTAGGACCCATAGGTACCATTTGAGACAGTTTGATTGGGAGACTTTTATTTATATATTTGTTTTTTTACTTGAAGTCGATTGTTTGTTAATTCTGCATGGGTTTTAATTCGTACTGCTTCTGTCTGTCCTCTAGGAACCTCCGTGAGACGCGGGACAACGCAGTGCTGGAGAAGGACAGAGCGACGACGGCAGAGAGAGAGACACAGGCCAGATACGACCAGCTACTAGAACAGTAAGAGACACAGGCCAGATACGACCAGCTACTAGAACAGTAAGAGACACAGGCCAGATACGACCAGCTACTAGAACAGTAAGAGACACAGGCCAGATACGACCAGCTACTAGAACAGTAAGAGACACAGGCCAGATACGACCAGCTACTAGAACAGTAAGAGACACAGGCCAGATACGACCAGCTACTAGAACAGTAAGAGACACAGGCCAGATACGACCAGCTACTAGAACAGTAAGAGACACAGGCCAGATACGACCAGCTACTAGAACAGTAAGAGAGAGAGAGAGACGGAATACTACCAGCTACTAGAACAGTAAGAGAGAGAGACCATATACTACCAGCTACTAGAACAGTAAGAGAGAGAGACCAGATACGACCAGCTACTAGAACAGTAAGAGAGAGAGAGACCAGATACTACCAGCTACTAGAACAGTAAGAGAGAGAGACCAGATACTACCAGCTACTAGAACAGTAAGAGAGAGAGACCAGATACTACCAGCTACTAGAACAGTAAGAGAGAGAGACCAGATACTACCAGCTACTAGAACAGTAAGAGAGAGACCAGATACTACCAGCTACTAGAACAGTAAGAGAGAGAGAGACCAGATACGACCAGCTACTAGAACAGTAAGAGAGAGAGAGACCAGATACGACCAGCTACTAGAACAGTAAGAGAGAGAGAGACCAGATACTACCAGCTACTAGAACAGTAAGAGAGAGAGACCAGATACTACCAGCTACTAGAACAGTAATAGAGAGAGACCAGATACTACCAGCTACTAGAACAGTAAGAGAGAGAGACCAGATACTACCGACTACTAGAACAGTAAGAGAGAGAGACCAGATACTACCAGCTACTAGAACACTAAGAGAGAGAGACCAGATACTACCAGCTACTAGAACAGTAAGAGAGAGAGAGACCATATACTACCAGCTACTAGAACAGTGAGAGAGAGAGAGAGAGAGAGACCATATACTACCAGCTACTAGAACAGTGAGAGAGAGAGAGAGAGACCATATACTACCAGCTACTAGAACAGTAAGAGAGAGAGACCAGATACTACCAGCTACTAGAACAGTAAGAGAGAGAGACCAGATACTACCAGCTACTAGAACAGTAAGAGAGAGAGACCAGATACTACCAGCTACTAGAACAGTAAGAGAGAGACCAGATACTACCAGCTACTAGAACAGTAAGAGAGAGAGAGACCAGATACTACCAGCTACTAGAACAGTAAGAGAGAGAGACCAGATACTACCAGCTACTAGAACAGTAAGAGAGAGACCAGATACTACCAGCTACTAGAACAGTAAAAGAGAGAGAGAGACCAGATACTACCAGCTACTAGAACAGTAAGAGACACAGGCCTTATACGACCAGCTACTAGAACAGTAAGAGAGAGAGAGACCAGATACGACCAGCTACTAGAACAGTAAGAGAGAGAGAGACCAGATACTACCGACTACTAGAACAGTAAGAGAGAGAGACCAGATACTACCAGCTACTAGAACAGTAAGAGAGAGAGACCAGATACTACCAGCTACTAGAACAGTAAGAGAGAGAGACCAGATACTACCAGCTACTAGAACAGTAAGAGAGAGAGAGACCAGATACTACCAGCTACTAGAATGGTAAGAGAGAGAGAGACCATATACTACCAGCTACTAGAACAGTAAGAGAGAGAGACCAGATACTACCAGCTACTAGAACAGTAAGAGAGAGAGAGACCAGATACTACCAGCTACTAGAATGGTAAGAGAGAGAGAGACCATATACTACCAGCTACTAGAACAGTAAGAGAGAGAGAGACCAGATACTACCAGCTACTAGAACAGTAAGAGAGAGAGACCAGATACTACCAGCCTGGTTCCAATACAATAGTTAGTGTGCCGGTTTAGATTCAGTTTTGCCTTTTTCGACTAAAACGACTAAGTTCATGTTGAAGGGGGTGGATTGTCTGAACCAGCACTCTCTGATACACTTGATGCATACAGGCCCTGGTCTATATATATACATACAGGCCCTGGTCTATATATATATACATACAGGCCCTGGTCTATATATATATACATACAGGCCCTGGTCTATATATATATACATACAGGCCCTGGTCTATATACATACATACAGGCCCTGGTCTATATATATATATATACATACAGGCCCTGGTCTATATATATACATACAGGCCCTGGTCTATATATATATATACATACAGGCCCTGGTCTATATATATACATACAGGCCCTGGTCTATATATATATATATACATACAGGCCCTGGTCTATATATATATATACATACATACAGGCCCTGGTCTATATATATATATACATACAGGCCCTGGTCTATATACATACATACAGGCCATGGTCTATATATATATACATACAGGCCCTGGTCTATATATATACATACAGGCCCTGGTCTATATATATATATACATACAGGCCCTGGTCTATATATATATATACATACATACAGGCCCTGGTCTATATATATACATACAGGCCCTGGTCTATATATATATATACATACAGGCCCTGGTCTATATATATATATATACATACATACAGGCCCTGGTCTATATATATACATACATACAGGCCCTGGTCTATATATATATATACATACAGGCCCTGGTCTATATATATATATACATACAGGCCCTGGTCTATATATATACATACATACAGGCCCTGGTCTATATATATATATATATATATATATATATATACATACAGGCCCTGGTCTATATATATACATACAGGCCCTGGTCTATATACATACATACAGGCCCTGGTCTATATATATATATATATATATATATACATACAGGCCCTGGTCTATATACATACATACAGGCCCTGGTCTATATATATATATATATACATACAGGCCCTGGTCTATATATATATATATACATACAGGCCCTGGTCTATATATATACATACAGGCCCTGGTCTATATATATACATACAGGCCCTGGTCTATATATATATACATACAGGCCCTGGTCTATATATATATATACATACAGGCCCTGGTCTATATATATATATATATATATACATACAGGCCCTGGTCTATATATTTATACATACAGGCCCTGGTCTATATATATACATACAGGCCCTGGTCTATATATATATATACATACAGGCCCTGGTCTATATATATATACATACAGGCCCTGGTCTATATATATATATACATACAGGCCCTGGTCTATATATATATACATACAGGCCCTGGTCTATATATATATACATACAGGCCCTGGTCTATATATATATACATACAGGCCCTGGTCTATATATATATATACATACAGGCCCTGGTCTATATATATATATATATATACATACAGGCCCTGGTCTATATATTTATACATACAGGCCCTGGTCTATATATATACATACAGGCCCTGGTCTATATATATATATACATACAGGCCCTGGTCTATATATTTATACATACAGGCCCTGGTCTATATATATATATACATACAGGCCCTGGTCTATATATATATACATACAGGCCCTGGTCTATATATATATACATACAGGCCCTGGTCTATATATATATACATACAGGCCCTGGTCTATATATATATATATACATACAGGCCCTGGTCTATATATATACATACATACAGGCCCTGGTCTATATATATATATATATATATACATACAGGCCCTGGTCTATATATATATATATACATACAGGCCCTGGTCTATATATATACATACAGGCCCTGGTCTATATATATATATACATACAGGCCCTGGTCTATATATATATACATACAGGCCCTGGTCTATATATATACATACAGGCCCTGGTCTATATATATACATACAGGCCCTGGTCTATATATATATATACATACAGGCCCTGGTCTATATATATACATACAGGCCCTGGTCTATATATACATACATACAGGCCCTGGTCTATATATATACATACATACAGGCCCTGGTCTATATATATATATACATACAGGCCCTGGTCTATATATATATACATACAGGCCCTGGTCTATATATATATATACATACAGGCCCTGGTCTATATATATATACATACAGGCCCTGGTCTATATATATATATATACATACAGGCCCTGGTCTATATATATATATACATACATACAGGCCCTGGTCTATATATATATATACATACATACAGGCCCTGGTCTATATATACATACAGGCCCTGGTCTATATATATATATATATATATACATACAGGCCCTGGTCTATATATATATATATACATACATACAGGCCCTGGTCTATATATATATATACATACATACAGGCCCTGGTCTATATATATATATACATACATACAGGCCCTGGTCTATATATATATATACATACATACAGGCCCTGGTCTATATATACATACAGGCCCTGGTCTATATATATATACATACAGGCCCTGGTCTATATATATATACATACATACAGGCCCTGGTCTATATATATATATATATATATACATACAGGCCCTGGTCTATATATATACATACAGGCCCTGGTCTATATATATATATACATACATACAGGCCCTGGTCTATATATACATACATACAGGCCCTGGTCTCTATATATATACATACATACAGGCCCTGGTCTATATATATATACATACAGGCCCTGGTCTATATATATACATACAGGCCCTGGTCTATATATATATACATACAGGCCCTGGTCTATATATATACATACAGGCCCTGGTCTATATATATACATACAGGCCCTGGTCTATATATATATACATACAGGAGAGATATGCTCAATGAGTGACATGTCTGGGAGGAGAGATATGCTCAATGAGTGAGTAGAGATATGCTCAATGAGTGAGTAGAGATATGCTCAATGAGTGAGTAGAGATATGCTCAATGAGTGAGTAGAGATATGTTCAATGAGTGACATGTCTGGGAGGAGAGATATGCTCAATGAGTGAGTAGAGATATGCTCAATGAGTGAGTAGAGACATGCTCAATGAGTGAGTAGAGATATGTTCAATGAGTGAGTAGAGATATGCTCAATGAGTGAGTAGAGATATGCTCAATGAGTGAGTAGAGACATGCTCAATGAGTGAGTAGAGATATGCTCAATGAGTGAGTAGAGATATGCTCAATGAGTGAGTAGAGATATGTTCAATGAGTGAGTAGAGATATGCTCAATGAGTGAGTAGAGATATGCTCAATGAGTGAGTAGAGATATGTTCAATGAGTGAGTAGAGATATGCTCAATGAGTGAGGAGAGATATGCTCAATGAGTGAGTAGAGACATGCTCAATGAGTGTCATGTCTGGGAGGAGAGATATGCTCAATGAGTGAGTAGAGATATGTTCAATGAGTGACATGTCTGGGAGGAGAGATATGCTCAATGAGTGACATGTCTGGGAGGAGAGATATGCTCAATGAGTGACATGTCTGGGAGGAGAGATATGCTCAATGAGTGAGTAGAGATATGCTCAATGAGTGAGTAGAGATATGCTCAATGAGTGACATGTCTGGGAGGAGAGATATGCTCAATGAGTGACATGTCTGGGAGGAGAGATATGCTCAATGAGTGTCATGTCTGGGAGGAGAGATATGCTCAATGAGTGAGTAGAGATATGTTCAATGAGTGACATGTCTGGGAGGAGAGATATGCTCAATGAGTGAGTAGAGATATGCTCAATGAGTGAGTAGAGATATGTTCAATGAGTGACATGACTGGGAGGAGAGATATGCTCAATGAGTGAGTAGAGATATGCTCAATGAGTGACATGACTGGGAGGAGAGATATGCTCAATGAGTGAGTAGAGATATGCTCAATGAGTGAGTAGAGATATGCTCAATGAGTGAGTAGAGATATGCTCAATGAGTGACATGACTGGGAGGAGAGATATGCTCAATGAGTTGACATGTCTGGGAGTAGAGACATGCTCAATGAGTGACATGACTGTTGAGTTCGCAGGCCATGGGAGTCTTCATTTTTAGCTTCTGAGAATTGTATATAAATCCTTGCGACACGTGGCCGTGCATTATCATGTTGAGACATGAGGTGATGGCGGTGGATGAATGGCACGACAACGGGGCCTCAGGATCTCGCCACGGTATCTCTGTGTGCGTTCAAATTGCCACCTATAAAATATAACAGTGTTCGTTGTCCGTAGCTCATGCCTGCCCATCACCATAACCCCGCCGCCACCACGGGGCGCTCTGTTCACAACGTTGACGTCAGCAAACCGCTCGCTGACACCAAGCCGTTCACGTGGTCTGCAGTTGTGAGGACGGTTGGACATACTTCCAAATTCTCTAAAAATATCATTGTCCGCAGCTTGTGGCGGAGAAATTAACATGAAATTAACATGAAATTAACATGAAATTCTCCGGCAACAGCTCTGGTGAACATTCCTGCCGTCAGCATGCTAAGTGCCGCTCCCTCAAAACCACTGTCCTCTGTGGGCGTTGTGTTGTGTGACGACAACTGCACATTTTAAAGTGGCCTTCCACTGTCCCCCAGCACAAGGCGCACCTGTGTAACGATCATGCCGTTTTCATCAGCGTCTTGATACACTACACCTGTCAGGTGGATGGATCATCTTGGCAAAGGAGAAATGCTCACTAACAGGGATGTAAACAAATTTGTGCAAAACATTTTGAGAGAATTAAGCTTTTTGTGCGTATGGAACATTTCTGTGAACTTTTATTTCAGCTCGTGAAACATGGGACCAACACTTTTTAACGTTGCTTTTAAATCAAAATCAAAATGTATTTGTCAAATGCTCCCGAGTACAACAGGTGTAGGTAGACCTTACAGTGAAATGCTGAATACAACAGGTGTTGTAGACCTCACAGTGAAATGCTGAATACAACAGGTGTAGTAGACCTTACAGTGAAATGCTGAATACAACAGGTGTAGTAGACCTCACAGTGAAATGCTGAATACAACAGGTGTAGGTAGACCTCACAGTGAAATGCTGAATACAACAGGTGTAGGTAGACCTTACAGTGAAATGCTGAATACAACAGGTGTAGTAGACCTCACAGTGAAATGCTGAATACAACAGGTGTAGTAGACCTTACAGTGAAATGCTGAATACAACAGGTGTAGTAGACCTCACAGTGAAATGCTGAATACAACAGGTGTAGGTAGACCTCACAGTGAAATGCTGAATACAACAGGTGTAGGTAGACCTTACAGTGAAATGCTGAATACAACAGGTGTAGTAGACCTGAATACAACAGGTGTAGTAGACCTCACAGTGAAATGCTGAATACAACAGGTGTAGGTAGACCTTACAGTGAAATGCTGAATACAACAGGTGTAGTAGACCTTACAGTGAAATGCTGAATACAACAGGTGTAGTAGACCTCACAGTGATATGCTGAATACAACAGGTGTAGTAGACCTCACAGTGAAATGCTGAATACAACAGGTGTAGTAGACCTTACAGTGAAATGCTGAATACAACAGGTGTAGTAGACCTCACAGTGAAATGCTGAATACAACAGGTGTAGTAGACCTTACAGTGAAATGCTGAATACAACAGGTGTAGTAGACCTCACAGTGAAATGCTGAATACAACAGGTGTAGTAGACCTCACAGTGAAATGCTGAATACAACAGGTGTAGTAGACCTGAATACAACAGGTGTAGTAGACCTCACAGTGAAATGCTGAATACAACAGGTGTAGTAGACCTTACAGTGAAATGCTGAATACAACAGGTGTAGTAGACCTCACAGTGAAATGCTGAATACAACAGGTGTAGTAGACCTCACAGTGAAATGCTGAATACAACAGGTGTAGTAGACCTCACAGTGAAATGCTGAATACAACAGGTGTAGTAGACCTTACAGTGAAATGCTGAATACAACAGGTGTAGTAAACCTCACAGTGAAATGCTTACTTACAAGTCCTTAACCAACAATGCTGTTTCAAAAACATGAATACGAGTAAGAAATCCAAGTAACAAGTAGTTATGGCAGCAGGAAAATAACAATAGCCAGACTATGTACAGGCAGTACCGGTACAGAGTCCATGTTTATCTTTATATTAGGTTATATTTTAGTTCAGGTTAGTATACGTTACTAAAGCTACTTTTATGATACCCTGTTAACATGTTTGTTCCTTCCTGAGGACATAACTTGGTAGCACTTCAAAGGTGTATCATTCTGTACGTAATAACTCGTCTGACTGGATTCCACTGAGATGTCTGTCTCGACATCATGGGTGTCATGGTTATCAGCTTGACCTTTACATGTTGGGGAGAACACCTGGTTGTGATGTGCTTTCTCTGACTGGTTGGCTGTCTGTCGAGACATCATGATTATCAGCTTGACCTTTACATGTTGGGGAGAACACCTGGTTGTGTTGTGCTTTCTCTGACTGGTTGGCTGGCTGGCTGACTAGCTGGTTGACTGACTGGTTGACTGACTGGTTGACTGACTGACTGGTTGACTGACTGGTTGACTGACTGACTGACTGGTTGACTGACTGACTGGCTGGTTGACTGACTGACTGACTGGTTGACTGACTGACTGACTGGCTGGTTGACTGACTGACTGGCTGGTTGACTGGCTGACTGACTGGCTGACTGGCTGGTTGACTGACTGACTGGCTGGTTGACTGACTGACTGACTGGCTGACTGACTGACTGGCTGACTGACTGGCTGGTTGACTAACTGGCTGACACTGGTTGACTGACTGCCTTGCTGGTTGACTGACTGGCTGACTGACTAGCTGACTGACTGGTAGACTGTCTGGCTGACTGACTGGTTGGTTGACTGACTGGCTGACACTGGTTGACTGACTGCCTGGCTGGTTGACTGACTGGTTGACTGACTGACTGACTGGCTGACTGACTGACTGACTGGTTGACTGACTGCCTGGCTGGTTGACTGACTGGTTGACTGACTGACTGACTGGCTGACTGACTGAGTGGCTGGTTGACTGACTGACTGGCTGGTTGACTGACTGACTGAATGGTTGACTGACTGACTGGCTGGTTGACTGACTGCCTGGCTGGTTGACTGACTGCCTGGCTGGTTGACTGACTGACTGGCTGACTGACTGACTGGTTGACTGACTGGTTGACTGACTGCCTGGCTGGTTGACTGACTGACTGGCTGGTTGACTGACTGGTTGACTGACTGCCTGGCTGGTTGACTGACTGGTTGACTGACTGACTGACTGGCTGACTGACTGAGTGGTTAATGATGTTTAATTAAAGGGTGTTCATATGGAAGTAGTCAGTCAACTGGCGTCACAGCTTCGGTGTGATCAAACGTTTAGCTACAGCTTCGCTATGAACAAACGTTTAGCGACAGTTTGAAGGTGAATAACATTTATGATTTACGAGGAAGTTAGTTTCACAATGTCCGGTAACATCTTTGGGTTTTGGCTCAGTTTTTGTTTAGATGTTTTTAACCCTACGCTGTCAGTGTGTCTTTGACAGGGTCATACCTGCAATATATAGAGGTTGTTTGATGGTTTCTCCAGTACTTTAGAGGTCTCTGCAATATATAGAGGTTGTTTGATGGTTTCTCCAGTACTTTAGAGGTCTCTACAATATATAGATGTTGTTTGATGGTTTCTCCAGTACTTTAGAGATCTCTGCAATATATAGAGGTTGTTTGATGGTTTCTCCAGTACTTTAGAGGTCTCTACAATATATAGATGTTGTTTGATGGTTTCTCCAGTACTTTAGAGGTCTCTACAATATATAGAGGTTGTTTGATGGTTTCTCCAGTACTTTAGAGATCTCTGCAATATATAGAGGTTGTTTGATGGTTTCTCCAGTACTTTAGAGGTCTCTGCAATATATAGAGGTTGTTTGATGGTTTCTCCAGTACTTTAGAGGTCTCTGCAATATATAGAGGTTGTTTGTTGGTGTCCCCAGTGTAATATCCCAGTACTTTAGAGGTCTCTGCAATATATAGATGTTGTTTGATGGTTTCTCCAGTACTTAAGAGATCTCTGCAATATATAGAGGTTGTTTGATGGTTTCCCCAGTACTTTAGAGGTCTCTGCAATATATAGAGGTTGTTTGATGGTTTCTCCAGTACTTTAGAGGTCTCTGCAATATATAGATGTTGTTTGATGGTTTCTCCAGTACTTTAGAGATCTCTGCAATATATAGATGTTGTTTGATGGTTTCTCCAGTACTTTAGAGATCTCTGCAATATATAGATGTTGTTTGATGGTTTCTCCAGTACTTTAGAGGTCTCTGCAATATATAGATGTTGTTTGATGGTTTCTCCAGTACTTTAGAGGTCTCTACAATATATAGATGTTGTTTGATGGTTTCTCCAGTACTTTAGAGGTCTCTGCAATATATAGATGTTGTTTGATGGTTTCTCCAGTACTTTAGAGGTCTCTGCAATATATAGAGGTTGTTTGATGGTTTCTCCAGTACTTTAGAGGTCTCTGCAATATATAGAGGTTGTTTGATGGTTTCTCCAGTACTTTAGAGGTCTCTGCAATATATAGAGGTTGTTTGTTGGTGTCCCCAGTGTAATATCCCAGTACTTTAGAGGTCTCTGCAATATATAGATGTTGTTTGATGGTTTCTCCAGTACTTAAGAGATCTCTGCAATATATAGAGGTTGTTTGATGGTTTCCCCAGTACTTTAGAGGTCTCTGCAATATATAGAGGTTGTTTGATGGTTTCTCCAGTACTTTAGAGGTCTCTGCAATATATAGATGTTGTTTGATGGTTTCTCCAGTACTTTAGAGATCTCTGCAATATATAGATGTTGTTTGATGGTTTCTCCAGTACTTTAGAGATCTCTGCAATATATAGATGTTGTTTGATGGTTTCTCCAGTACTTTAGAGGTCTCTGCAATATATAGATGTTGTTTGATGGTTTCTCCAGTACTTTAGAGGTCTCTACAATATATAGATGTTGTTTGATGGTTTCTCCAGTACTTTAGAGATCTCTGCAATATATAGAGGTTGTTTGATGGTTTCTCCAGTACTTTAGAGGTCTCTACAATATATAGATGTTGTTTGATGGTTTCTCCAGTACTTTAGAGGTCTCTGCAATATATAGATGTTGTTTGATGGTTTCTCCAGTACTTTAGAGGTCTCTGCAATATATAGATGTTGTTTGATGGTTTCTCCAGTACTTTAGAGGTCTCTACAATATATAGATGTTGTTTGATGGTTTCTCCAGTACTTTAGAGATCTCTGCAATATATAGAGGTTGTTTGATGGTTTCTCCAGTACTTTAGATGTCTCTACAATATATAGATGTTGTTTGATGGTTTCTCCAGTACTTTAGAGGTCTCTACAATATATAGATGTTGTTTGATGGTTTCTCCAGTACTTTAGAGGTCTCTGCAATATATAGATGTTGTTTGATGGTTTCTCCAGTACTTTAGAGGTCTCTACAATATATAGATGTTGTTTGATGGTTTCTCCAGTACTTTAGAGATCTCTGCAATATATAGATGTTGTTTGATGGTTTCTCCAGTACTTTAGAGGTCTCTGCAATATATAGATGTTGTTTGATGGTTTCTCCAGTACTTTAGAGATCTCTGCAATATATAGAGGTTGTTTGATGGTTTCTCCAGTACTTTAGAGGTCTCTACAATATATAGAGGTTGTTTGATGGTTTCTCCAGTACTTTAGAGATCTCTGCAATATATAGAGGTTGTTTGATGGTTTCTCCAGTACTTTAGAGGTCTCTACAATATATAGATGTTGTTTGATGGTTTCTCCAGTACTTTAGAGGTCTCTGCAATATATAGAGGTTGTTTGTTGGTTTCCCCAGTACTTTAGAGATCTCTACAATATATAGATGTTGTTTGTTGGTTTCTCCAGTACTTTAGAGATCTCTGCAATATATAGATGTTGTTTGATGGTTTCTCCAGTACTTTAGAGATCTCTGCAATATATAGATGTTGTTTGATGGTTTCTCCAGTACTTTAGAGGTCTCTACAATATATAGATGTTGTTTGATGGTTTCTCCAGTACTTTAGAGGTCTCTACAATATATAGAGGTTGTTTGATGGTTTCTCCAGTACTTTAGAGGTCTCTACAATATATAGATGTTGTTTGATGGTTTCTCCAGTACTTTAGAGGTCTCTACAATATATAGAGGTTGTTTGATGGTTTCTCCAGTACTTTAGAGATCTCTGCAATATATAGAGGTTGTTTGATGGTTTCTCCAGTACTTTAGAGGTCTCTGCAATATATAGATGTTGTTTGATGGTTTCTCCAGTACTTTAGAGATCTCTGCAATATATAGATGTTGTTTGATGGTTTCTCCAGTACTTTAGAGATCTCTGCAATATATAGATGTTGTTTGATGGTTTCTCCAGTACTTTAGAGGTCTCTGCAATATATAGATGTTGTTTGATGGTTTCTCCAGTACTTTAGAGGTCTCTACAATATATAGATGTTGTTTGATGGTTTCTCCAGTACTTTAGAGATCTCTGCAATATATAGAGGTTGTTTGATGGTTTCTCCAGTACTTTAGAGGTCTCTACAATATATAGATGTTGTTTGATGGTTTCTCCAGTACTTTAGAGGTCTCTGCAATATATAGATGTTGTTTGATGGTTTCTCCAGTACTTTAGAGGTCTCTGCAATATATAGATGTTGTTTGATGGTTTCTCCAGTACTTTAGAGGTCTCTACAATATATAGATGTTGTTTGATGGTTTCTCCAGTACTTTAGAGATCTCTGCAATATATAGAGGTTGTTTGATGGTTTCTCCAGTACTTTAGATGTCTCTACAATATATAGATGTTGTTTGATGGTTTCTCCAGTACTTTAGAGATCTCTACAATATATAGATGTTGTTTGATGGTTTCTCCAGTACTTTAGAGATCTCTGCAATATATAGATGTTGTTTGATGGTTTCTCCAGTACTTTAGAGGTCTCTGCAATATATAGATGTTGTTTGATGGTTTCTCCAGTACTTTAGAGATCTCTGCAATATATAGAGGTTGTTTGATGGTTTCTCCAGTACTTTAGAGGTCTCTACAATATATAGAGGTTGTTTGATGGTTTCTCCAGTACTTTAGAGATCTCTGCAATATATAGAGGTTGTTTGATGGTTTCTCCAGTACTTTAGAGGTCTCTACAATATATAGATGTTGTTTGATGGTTTCTCCAGTACTTTAGAGGTCTCTGCAATATATAGAGGTTGTTTGTTGGTTTCCCCAGTACTTTAGAGATCTCTACAATATATAGATGTTGTTTGTTGGTTTCTCCAGTACTTTAGAGATCTCTGCAATATATAGATGTTGTTTGATGGTTTCTCCAGTACTTTAGAGATCTCTGCAATATATAGATGTTGTTTGATGGTTTCTCCAGTACTTTAGAGGTCTCTACAATATATAGATGTTGTTTGATGGTTTCTCCAGTACTTTAGAGGTCTCTACAATATATAGAGGTTGTTTGATGGTTTCTCCAGTACTTTAGAGGTCTCTACAATATATAGATGTTGTTTGATGGTTTCTCCAGTACTTTAGAGGTCTCTACAATATATAGAGGTTGTTTGATGGTTTCTCCAGTACTTTAGAGATCTCTGCAATATATAGAGGTTGTTTGATGGTTTCTCCAGTACTTTAGAGGTCTCTGCAATATATAGATGTTGTTTGATGGTTTCTCCAGTACTTTAGAGATCTCTGCAATATATAGATGTTGTTTGATGGTTTCTCCAGTACTTTAGAGATCTCTGCAATATATAGATGTTGTTTGATGGTTTCTCCAGTACTTTAGAGGTCTCTGCAATATATAGATGTTGTTTGATGGTTTCTCCAGTACTTTAGAGGTCTCTACAATATATAGATGTTGTTTGATGGTTTCTCCAGTACTTTAGAGATCTCTGCAATATATAGAGGTTGTTTGATGGTTTCTCCAGTACTTTAGAGGTCTCTACAATATATAGATGTTGTTTGATGGTTTCTCCAGTACTTTAGAGGTCTCTGCAATATATAGATGTTGTTTGATGGTTTCTCCAGTACTTTAGAGGTCTCTGCAATATATAGATGTTGTTTGATGGTTTCTCCAGTACTTTAGAGGTCTCTACAATATATAGATGTTGTTTGATGGTTTCTCCAGTACTTTAGAGATCTCTGCAATATATAGAGGTTGTTTGATGGTTTCTCCAGTACTTTAGATGTCTCTACAATATATAGATGTTGTTTGATGGTTTCTCCAGTACTTTAGAGGTCTCTACAATATATAGAGGTTGTTTGATGGTTTCTCCAGTACTTTAGAGGTCTCTGCAATATATAGATGTTGTTTGATGGTTTCTCCAGTACTTTAGAGATCTCTGCAATATATAGAGGTTGTTTGATGGTTTCTCCAGTACTTTAGAGGTCTCTACAATATATAGAGGTTGTTTGATGGTTTCTCCAGTACTTTAGAGATCTCTGCAATATATAGAGGTTGTTTGATGGTTTCTCCAGTACTTTAGAGGTCTCTGCAATATATAGATGTTGTTTGATGGTTTCTCCAGTACTTTAGAGATCTCTGCAATATATAGATGTTGTTTGATGGTTTCTCCAGTACTTTAGAGATCTCTGCAATATATAGATGTTGTTTGATGGTTTCTCCAGTACTTTAGAGGTCTCTGCAATATATAGATGTTGTTTGATGGTTTCTCCAGTACTTTAGAGGTCTCTACAATATATAGATGTTGTTTGATGGTTTCTCCAGTACTTTAGAGATCTCTGCAATATATAGAGGTTGTTTGATGGTTTCTCCAGTACTTTAGAGGTCTCTACAATATATAGATGTTGTTTGATGGTTTCTCCAGTACTTTAGAGGTCTCTGCAATATATAGATGTTGTTTGATGGTTTCTCCAGTACTTTAGAGGTCTCTGCAATATATAGATGTTGTTTGATGGTTTCTCCAGTACTTTAGAGGTCTCTACAATATATAGATGTTGTTTGATGGTTTCTCCAGTACTTTAGAGATCTCTGCAATATATAGAGGTTGTTTGATGGTTTCTCCAGTACTTTAGATGTCTCTACAATATATAGATGTTGTTTGATGGTTTCTCCAGTACTTTAGAGGTCTCTACAATATATAGATGTTGTTTGATGGTTTCTCCAGTACTTTAGAGATCTCTGCAATATATAGATGTTGTTTGATGGTTTCTCCAGTACTTTAGAGGTCTCTGCAATATATAGATGTTGTTTGATGGTTTCTCCAGTACTTTAGAGGTCTCTACAATATATTGATGTTGTTTGATGGTTTCTCCAGTACTTTAGAGATCTCTGCAATATATAGATGTTGTTTGATGGTTTCTCCAGTACTTTAGAGGTCTCTACAATATATAGATGTTGTTTGATGGTTTCTCCAGTACTTTAGAGATCTCTGCAATATATAGATGTTGTTTGATGGTTTCTCCAGTACTTTAGAGGTCTCTGCAATATATAGATGTTGTTTGATGGTTTCTCCAGTACTTTAGAGATCTCTGCAATATATAGAGGTTGTTTGATGGTTTCTCCAGTACTTTAGAGGTCTCTACAATATATAGAGGTTGTTTGATGGTTTCTCCAGTACTTTAGAGATCTCTGCAATATATAGAGGTTGTTTGATGGTTTCTCCAGTACTTTAGAGGTCTCTACAATATATAGATGTTGTTTGATGGTTTCTCCAGTACTTTAGAGGTCTCTGCAATATATAGAGGTTGTTTGTTGGTTTCCCCAGTACTTTAGAGATCTCTACAATATATAGATGTTGTTTGTTGGTTTCTCCAGTACTTTAGAGATCTCTGCAATATATAGATGTTGTTTGATGGTTTCTCCAGTACTTTAGAGATCTCTGCAATATATAGATGTTGTTTGATGGTTTCTCCAGTACTTTAGAGGTCTCTACAATATATAGATGTTGTTTGATGGTTTCTCCAGTACTTTAGAGGTCTCTACAATATATAGAGGTTGTTTGATGGTTTCTCCAGTACTTTAGAGGTCTCTACAATATATAGATGTTGTTTGATGGTTTCTCCAGTACTTTAGAGGTCTCTACAATATATAGAGGTTGTTTGATGGTTTCTCCAGTACTTTAGAGGTCTCTACAATATATAGATGTTGTTTGTTGGTTTCCCCAGTACTTTAGAGGTCTCTGCAATATATAGATGTTGTTTGATGGTTTCTCCAGTACTTTAGAGATCTCTACAATATATAGATGTTGTTTGTTGGTTTCCCCAGTACTTTAGAGGTCTCTACAATATATAGATGTTGTTTGTTGGTTTCTCCAGTACTTTAGAGGTCTCTGCAATATATAGATGTTGTTTGATGGTTTCTCCAGTACTTTAGAGATCTCTACAATATATAGAGGTTGTTTGATGGTTTCTCCAGTACTTTAGAGGTCTCTACAATATATAGATGTTGTTTGTTGGTTTCCCCAGTACTTTAGAGGTCTCTACAATATATAGATGTTGTTTGATGGTTTCCCCAGTACTTTAGAGATCTCTACAATATATAGATGTTGTTTGATGGTTTCTCCAGTACTTTAGAGGTCTCTACAATATATAGATGTTGTTTGATGGTTTATCCAGTACTTTAGAGGTCTCTACAATATATAGATGTTGTTTGATGGTTTCCCCAGTGTAATATCCCAGTACTTTAGAGGTCTCTACAATATATAGATGTTGTTTGTTGGTTTCTCCAGTGTAATATCCCAGTACTTTAGAGGTCTCTACAATATATAGATGTTGTTTGTTGGTTTCCCCAGTACTTTAGAGGTCTCTACAATATATAGATGTTGTTTGATGGTTTCTCCAGTACTTTAGAGATCTCTGCAATATATAGATGTTGTTTGATGGTTTCCCCAGTGTAATATCCCAGTACTTTAGAGGTATCTACAATATATAGATGTTGTTTGATGGTTTCTCCAGTACTTTAGAGATCTCTACAATATATAGATGTTGTTTGTTGGTTTCCCCAGTACTTTAGAGGTCTCTGCAATATATAGATGTTGTCTGTTGGTTTCTCCAGTACGTTAGAGGTCTCTACAATATATAGATGTTGTTTGTTGGTTTCCCCAGTACTTTAGAGGTCTCTGCAATATATAGATGTTGTCTGTTGGTTTCTCCAGTACGTTAGAGGTCTCTACAATATATAGATGTTGTTTGTTGGTTTCCCCAGTACTTTAGAGGTCTCTGCAATATATAGATGTTGTCTGTTGGTTTCTCCAGTACGTTAGAGGTCTCTACAATATATAGATGTTGTTTGTTGGTTTCTCCAGTGTAATATCCCAGTACTTTAGAGGTCTCTACAATATATAGATGTTGTTTGTTGGTTTCCCCAGTACTTTAGAGGTCTCTACAATATATAGATGTTGTTTGTTGGTTTCTCCAGTACTTTAGAGATCTCTACAATATATAGATGTTGTTTGTTGGTTTCTCCAGTGTAATATCCCAGTACTTTAGAGATCTCTACAATATATAGATGTTGTTTGATGGTTTCTCCAGTACTTTAGAGGTCTCTACAATATATAGATGTTGTTTGTTGGTTTCTCCAGTGTAATATCCCAGTACTTTAGAGGTCTCTACAATATATAGATGTTGTTTGATGGTTTCTCCAGTACTTTAGAGGTCTCTACAATATATAGATGTTGTTTGTTGGTTTCTCCAGTACTTTAGAGATCTCTACAATATATAGATGTTGTTTGTTGGTTTCTCCAGTGTAATATCCCACTACTTAAAAAAAAGATATATATATATTTCACCTTTGTTGAACCAGGTAAGCTCGTTGAGAACAAGTTCTCAATTGCAATTGCGACCTGGCCAGGATAAAGCAAAGCAGTTCGACACAAACAACGACACAGAGTTACACATGGAGTAAAACAAACATACAGTCAATAATACAGTATCAACAAGTCGATATACGATGTGAGCAAATGAGGTGAGATAAGGGAGGTAAAGGCAAAAAAAGGATGACATTACCGAAGTCAAGGATCGGTAGGATGGTCAGTTTTACGAGGGTATGTGTGGCAGCATGAGTGAAGGATGCTTTGTTGCAAAATATGAAGCCGATTCTAGATTTAATTTTGGATTGGAGATGCTTAATGTGAGACTGGAAGGAGAGTTTACAGTCCAGCCAGACACCTAGGTATTTGTAGTTGTCCACATATTCTAAGTCAGAACCGTCCAGAGTGGTGATGCTGGATGGGCGAGCAGGTGCGGGCAGCGATCGGTTTAGTTTTACTTGCGTTTAAGAGCAGTGGATTTATCGGTGGTGACAGTGTTCAGAGGTCTCCTGAAACTGCTCCAGTCACATTTCATCCCTGTAGCCTGGGGGAGCTCCTCGTACAACGGTCCTCTTCCTGTTGACAGCATGTGTCCACATAGTGACCCACGAATAATGATATAAACATTCTGTCTTCTCTACATGTCAAGCTGCCGTTGATAGACGTCGACAAGGATGGGTGTCATAGTAACAGCAATGGTCAGTGTGATGGGTGTCACGGTAACTATGGACGTCACGGTAACAGTAATGGTCAGTGTTCAAATCCCAATGTTTTATTTGACTTTTTGAGTATGAAGACCCCACCCCCCGTGTAGATGAACAACATATTTCTCCCTGGTTGTTGTAGATCCTAATGGGAGTATTTAGGTCCCAGCTACTGTATCTCAGGCCTGGTTTCCCTAGTCCTCCTCCCCAGCAGAGCAGTAGTGATCTCAGAGGGACTGTCACTGAGCTCGTCCCAGTGCTGCGTGCCAGACATTCCTGTAGGTCCTGTACAGCAGCTGGCCATCCGCTGTTGTTCTGCTGGGGGCATGGAGCTCCCAGTCGCTTCAACCACCCCCCTACGGCTCCCATTCACCCAGGCAGCAGGCACTTGTTGTGGGGCCAACAACGACAGATGCTGCTCCAGCAGCCCAGCCCCCCAATCACATGATGTAGGACATCCCGCTATTCTGGGATAAGGAAAGATAAGGACATGTTTGATATTTATGGTGTCAACACATTTCTGTACATGCTGTCACCATACCGGGTCTCTAGTGTCAGTGGTTCCGGTCCTCCAGAACCCCCAACAGAACACATTATATACTGGGTCTCTAGTGTCAGTGGTTCCAGTCCTCCAGAACCCCCAACAGAACACATTATGTTCTGGGTCTCTAATGCCAGTGGTTCCAGTCCTCCAGAACCCCTAACAGAACGCATTATATACTGGGTCTCTAGTGTCAGTGGTTCCAGTCCTCCAGAACCCCCAACAGAACCCATTATATACTGGGTCTCTAATGCCAGTGGTTCCAGTCCTCCAGAACCCCTAACAGAACACATTATATACTGGGTCTCTGATGCCAGTGGTTCCAGTCCTCCAGAACCCCCAACAGAACACATTATATACTGGGTCTCTAGTGTCAGTGGTTCCAGTCCTCCAGAACTCCCAACAGAACACATTATATACTGGGTCTCTAATGCCAGTGGTTCCCTACTCTGATACCCCCAACAGAACCCATTATATACTGGGTCTCTAGTGTTAGTGGTTCCAGTCCTCCAGAACCCCCAACAGAACCCATTATATACTGGGTCTCTAGTGTTAGTGGTTCCAGTCCTCCAGAACCCCCAACAGAACACATTATATACTGGGTCTCTAATGCCAGTGGTTCCAGTCCTCCAGAACCCCTAACAGAACACATTATATACTGGGTCTCTAATGTTAGTGGTTCCAGTCCTCCAGAACCCCCAACAGAACACATTATATACTGGGTCTCTAATGCCAGTGGTTCCAGTCCTCCAGAACCCCTAACAGAACACATTATATACCAGGTCTCTAGTGTCAGTGGTTCCAGTCCTCCAGAACCCCTAACAGAACACATTATATACTGGGTCTCTAATGCCAGTGGTTCCAGTCCTCCAGAACCCCTAACATAACACATTATATACTGGGTCTCTAATGCCAGTGGTTCCAGTCCTCCAGAACCCCTAACAGAACACATTATATACTGGGTCTCTAATGCCAGTGGTTCCAGTCCTCCAGAACCCCCAACAGAACACATTATATACTGGGTCTCTAGTGTCAGTGGTTCCAGTCCTCCAGACCCCCTAACAGAACACATTATATACTGGGTCTCTAATGCCAGTGGTTCCAGTCCTCCAGAACCCCTAACAGAACACATGTCCAACTCCAAACACTGATATGATTTGGTAATAATCCCAGTCTATTAACCAACAGTGATGTGGTTTTCAGTGGAAGTATTCTCCTTCCCCGCAGGCCAACACCTGCCTTTTCACTATGTCACAAACAGACAGACTTCTTCTATGGTAGTTCAACATTATGACCCATTTTCACCTGCCTTTTCACTATGCCACAAACAGACAGACTTCTTCTATGGTAGTTCGACATTATGGCCCATTTTCACCTGCCTTTTCACTATGTCACAAACAGACAGACTTCTTCTATGGTAGTTCGACATTATGGCCCATTTTCACCTGCCTTTTCACTGTGCCACAAACAGACAGACTTCTTCTATGGTAGTTCAACACCTGCCTTTTCACCTGCCTTTTCACTATGCCACAAACAGACAGACTTCTTCTATGGTAGTTCAACATTATGGCCCATTTTCACCTGCCTTTTCACTATGCCACAAACAGACAGACTTCTTCTATGGTAGTTCAACATTATGGCCCATTTTCACCTGCCTTTTCCCTATGTCACAAACAGACAGACTTCTTCTATGGTAGTTCAACATTATGGCCCATTTTCACCTGCCTTTTCACTATGTCACAAACAGACAGACTTCTTCTATGGTAGTTCGACATTATGGCCCATTTTCACCTGCCTTTTCACTATGCCACAAACAGACAGACTTCTTCTATGGTAGTTCGACATTATGGCCCATTTTCACCTGCCTTTTCACCTGCCTTTTCACTATGCCACAAACAGACAGACTTCTTCTATGGTAGTTCTACATTATGGCCCATTTTCACCTGCCTTTTCACTGTCACAAACAGACAGACTTCTTCTATGGTAGTTCAACATTATGGCCCATTTTCACCTGCCTTTTCACTATGCCACAAACAGACAGACTTCTTCTATGGTAGTTCAACATTATGGCCCATTTTCACCTGCCTTTTCACTATGCCACAAACAGACAGACTTCTTCTATGGTAGTTCGACATTATGGCCCATTTTCCCCTGCCTTTTCACTATGTCACAAACAGACAGACTTCTTCTATAATAGTTCGACATTATGGCCCATTTTCACCTGCCTTTTCACTATGCCACAAACAGACAGACTTCTTCTATGGTAGTTCGACATTATGGCCCATTTTCACCTGCCTTTTCACTATGTCACAAACAGACAGACTTCTTCTATGGTAGTTCAACATTATGGCCCATTTTCACCTGCCTTTTCACTGTGCCACAAACAGACAGACTTCTTCTATGGTAGTTCAACATTATGGCCCATTTTCACCTGCCTTTTCACTATGCCACAAACAGACAGACTTCTTCTATGGTAGTTCAACATTATGGCCCATTTTCACCTCCCTTTTCACTATGTCACAAACAGACAGACTTCTTCTATGGTAGTTCGACATTATGGCCCATTTTCACCTGCCTTTTCACTATGTCACAAACAGACAGACTTCTTCTATGGTAGTTCAACATTATGGCCCATTTTCACCTGTCTCTTCACTATGTCACAAACAGACAGACTTCTTCTATGGTAGTTCGACATTATGGCCCATTTTCACCTGCCTTTTCACTATGCCACAAACAGACAGACTTCTTCTATGGTAGTTCGACATTATGGCCCATTTTCACCTGCCTTTTCACTATGCCACCAACAGACAGACTTCTGCTATGGTAGTTCGACATTATGGCCCAGTATTGATACAGTAACACTTGAGGAAGGCTTGGCGGACAGACACAAAGGTTTATTACCGTGTTAATGCCACTGGTTCGAATCCCTGACCCCGTGGAACATCTACCACTGTGCCCTTGAGCAAGGCACTTCACCTTCATAGCTCCCCTAAGTCTTCTACACCTCCGGAAGGTTTTCAGACCTCTTGATTTATTGTTGCACCTTTTGTTCTACTGTTCAGTCTAATTCTAAAATTGATTAAATACATTTTTTTTTTAACCTTTATTTAATTAGGCAATTTACAATTACGGCCTAGGAACAGTGGGTTAACTGCCTGTTCAGGGGCAGAACGACAGATTTTTACCTTGTCAGCTCGGGGATTCGAACTTGCAACCTTTCGGTTACTAGTCCAACGCTCTAACCAGTAGGATACCCCGCCGCCAATCTACACACAATACCCCATATTGACGAAGTGGGAACAGGTTTTTAAGACATTTTTGCAAATGTATTAAAAATAACTAAAAACAGATACCTTATTTTCATAAGTATTCAGGCCCTTTGCTATGAGACCTGACATTGAGCTCAGGTGCGTCCTGTTTCCATTGATCATCCTTGAGGTGTTTCTACAACTTGATTGGAGTCCACATGTGGTAAATTCAATAAGATTGGACGTGATTTAGAAAGGCACACACCTGTTTATATAAGGTCCCACAGTTGACATTGCATGTAGAGCTTCGAGACAGGATTGTGTCGAGGCACAGATCTGGGGAAGGGACCAAAACATTTCTGCAGCATTGAAGGTCCCGAAGAACGCTGTGGTCTCCATCATTTTTAATGGAAGAAGTTTGGATCCACCAAGACCATCTCTGCAGCCCTCCACCAATTAGGGAGGTGACCAAGAACCCGACAGAGCGCCAGAGTTCCTCTGTGGAGATGGGAGAACCTTCCAGAAGGACAAACATCTCTGCAGCCCTCCACCAATTAGGCCTTTATGGTAGAGTGGCCAGACGGACGCCACTCCTCTGTAAAAGACACATGACAGCCCGCTTGGAGTTTGCCAAAAGGCACCTGAAGGACTCTGACCATGAGAAACAATATTCTCTGGTCTGATGAAACCAAGATTGAACTCTTTGGCCTGAATACTAAGCGTCACGCTTGGAGGAAACTTGGCACCATCCCTACGGTGAATCATGGTGGTGGCAGCATCATGCTGTGGGGATGTTTTTCAGCGGCAGGGACTGGGAGACTAGTCAGGATCGAGGGAAAGATAAACAGAGTACAGAGAGATCCTTGATGAAAACCTTCTCCAGAGTGCTCAGGACCTCAGACTGGGGTGAAGGTTCAACTTCCAACAGGACAACGACCCTGAGCACACAGCCAAGAGAACGCAGGAGTGGCTTCAGGACAACTCTCTGAATGTCCTTGAGTGGCCCAGCCCGGACTTGAACCTGATCAAACATCTCTAGAAAGACCTGAAAATAGCTGTGTAGCGACACTCCCCATCCAACCTGACAGAGCTTGAGAGGATCTGCAGAGAAGAATGGGAGAAACTCCCCAAATACAGGTGTACCAAGCTTGTAGCGTCATACCCAAGAAGACTTGAGGCTTTAATCGCTGCCAAAGTTAATTCAACAAAGTACTGAGTAAAGGGTCTGAATACTTATGTAAATGTGATATTACATTTTTTTTTTTTAAGAAAGAAATTTGCCAAAATGTCAACACATGTTCTTGCCTCATCATTACGGGTTATTATGTGTAGATCGAGGGAAAAAGTCTAACTTAACAACATGTGGGAAAAGCCCAGGGGTCTGAATACTTTCCGAATGCTCTGTAAATTACTCAAATGGAAAAGGTATTTTCATAAATTAAAACATTTAAACAACAGGATTTTTCTTTCTTCTACCAGGCAATTTGCCAGCGCTAATTAGATGTGGGCGAACGGAAACCCTGGAGCGTGTGGTGGTGAGCCCGTGTGAGAGATGCCATGTGCCCTGTCCGGACTTGTCTATGCGGCCCCCAGTAACTCAGGAGTAAAACAGGAAATTGACTCCCCCCCACAGCTCGTCTCTCTGCGTCAGCCTCAAACAAGAAACTGGTGACTCCCCCCCACAGCTCGTCTCTCTGCGTCAGCCTCAAACAAGAAACTGGTGACTCCTCTCCACAGCTCGTCTCTCTGCGTCAGCCTCAAACAAGAAACTGGTGACTCCTCTCCACAGCTCGTCTCTCTGCGTCAGCCTCAAACAAGAAACTGGTGACTCCCCTCCACAGCTCGTCTCTCTGCGTCAGCCTCAAACAAGAAACTGGTGACTCCTCTCCACAGCTCGTCTCTCTGCGTCAGCCTCAAACAAGAAACTGGTGACTCCTCTCCACAGCTCGTCTCTCTGCGTCAGCCTCAAACAAGAAACTGGTGACTCCCCCCCACAGCTCGTCTCTCTGCGTCAGCCTCAAACAAGAAACTGGTGACTCCCCCCCACAGCTCGTCTCTCTGCGTCAGCCTCAAACAAGAAACTGGTGACTCCCCCCCACAGCTCGTCTCTCTGCGTCAGCCTCAAACAAGAAACTGGTGACTCCTCTCCACAGCTCGTCTCTCTGCGTCAGCCTCAAACAAGAAACTGGTGACTCCTCTCCACAGCTCGTCTCTCTGCGTCAGCCTCAAACAAGAAACTGGTGACTCCCCTCCACAGCTCGTCTCTCTGCGTCAGCCTCAAACAGAATACAATATGAACCGACGGTCTGATTGAGAAACAACAGTTTATACAGTTGAAGTAGGAAGTTTACATACACCTTAGCCAAATGCGTTTTAACTCAGTTTTTCCACAATTCCTGACATTTTAATCCCAGTAAAAAAGAAATCCCTGTTTTAGGTCATTTAGGATCACCACTTTATTTTAAGAATGTGAAATGTCAGAATAATAGTAGAGATAATTATTTATTTCAGCTTTTATTTCTTTCATCACATTCCCAGTGGGTCAGAGGTTTACATACACTCAATTAATATTTGGTAGCATTGCCTTTAAATGGTTTAACTTGGGTCAAATGGTATGGGTATCCTTCCACAAGCTTCCCACAATAAGTTGGGTGAATTTTGGCCCATTCCTCCTGACAGAGCTGGTGTACCTGAGTCAGGTTTGTAGGCCTCCTTGCTCGCACACGGTTTTTCAGTTCTGCCCACACATTTTCTACAGGATTGAGGTCAGGGCTTTGTGATGGCCACTCCAATACCTTGACTTTGTTGCCATTTTGCCACAACTGTGGAAGTATGCTTGGGTTCATAACATCTAGTTGCACAGCAGCGCCGATGCTGAACTGGAAGCCAGTTCATAGTAGCAGGAAGTGGCAGCAGGAAGTGGGAGCAGGAAGTGGCAGCAGGAAGTGGGAGCAGGAAGTGGCAGCAGGAAGTGGCAGCAGGATGAGTGAGCGGACTCAGTCAGCTTAAATAGACCCAATCAGGTAGGTGTGATTTGTTCCTAGCCTTGTCTAATTGGTGCCATCTCAGTTGATGCGTCAGCCTGAAGCAGGGCATTTGGGTTTCCCTTCTGAACAGGCTCAGCTTCATATCTTACACCCACCAGTCAGATTGAGAAACAAGTGTTTCATAGATCAACATGAGTCAAAACAATATCACGTTATTGTGTTTATTATGTTGTTAAATATGGAAGCATTTCCTGTCTAGTATCACTGCAGGTGGTTTGTAGTCAGTGATACATATGGAAGCATTTCCTGTCTAGTATCACTGCAGGTGGTTTGTAGTCAGTGATAAATATGGAACCATTTCCTGTCTAGTATCACTGCAGGTGGTTTGTAGTCAGTGATACATATGGAACCATTTCCTGTCTAGTATCACTGCAGGTGGTTTGTAGTCAGTGATAAATATGGAACCATTTCCTGTCTAGTATCACTGCAGGTGGTTTGTAGTCAGTGATAAATATGGAACCATTTCCTGTCTAGTATCACTGCAGGTGGTTTGTAGTCAGTGATAAATATGGAAGCATTTCCTGTCTAGTATCACTGCAGGTGGTTTGTAGTCAGTGATAAATATGGAAGCATTTCCTGTCTAGTATCACTGCAGGTGGTTTGTGGTCAGTGATAAATATGGAACCATTTCCTGTCTAGTATCACTGCAGGTGGTTTGTGGTCAGTGATAAATATGGAACCATTTCCTGTCTAGTATCACTGCGGGTAGTTTGTAGTCAGTGATAAATATGGAACCATTTCCTGTCTAGTATCATTGCAGGTGGTTTGTAGTCGGTGATAAATATGGAACCATTTCCTGTCTAGTATCACTGCAGGTGGTTTGTAGTCAGTGATACACAAGGCCAATAGAACATAGAGTAGGGAGACCTCTACTCTCTCTATCCCAACTTAACACACGTGTTTAACTGAACAGCCCCCATGCAAGATTCACTGGGAAGAGTTCATGTGTCTTGTCTCTGGATAAGAACTCAATGTAAAAGTGTCTCTGTGTCCTCACATTAAATATATATAACTGTGTGTGTGTCCAGGTTAAATATATATAACTGTGTGTGTGTGTCCAGGTTAAATATATATAACTGTGTGTGTGTGTCCAGGTTAAATATATATAACTGTGTGTGTCCAGGTTAAATATATATAACTGTGTGTGTCCCCAGGTTAAATATATATAACTGTGTGTGTCCAGGTTAAATATATATAACTGTGTGTGTCCCCAGGTTAAATATATATAACTGTGTGTGTGTCCCCAGGTTAAATATATATAACTGTGTGTGTGTGTGTCCAGGTTAAATATATATAACTGTGTGTGTCCCCAGGTTAAATATATATAACTGTGTGTGTGTCCAGGTTAAATATATATAACTGTGTGTGTGTCCAGGTTAAATATATATAACTGTGTGTCCCCAGGTTAAATATATATAACTGTGTGTGTCCCCAGGTTAAATATATATAACTGTGTGTGTCCTCAGATTAAATATATATAACTGTGTGTGTCCTCAGGTTAAATATATATAACTGTGTGTGTCCCCAGGTTAAATATATATAACTGTGTGTGTCCCCTGGTTAAATATATATAACTGTGTGTGTCCTCAGGTTAAATATATAGAACTGTGTGTGTCCAGGTTAAATATATATAACTGTGTGTGTCCCCAGGTTAAATATATATAACTGTGTGTGTCCAGGTTAAATATATATAACTGTGTGTGTCCAGGTTAAATATATATAACTGTGTGTGTGTGTCCCCAGGTTAGATATATATAACTGTGTGTGTCCAGGTTAAATATATATAACTGTGTGTGTCCCCAGGTTAAATATATATAACTGTGTGTGTCCCCAGGTTAAATATATATAACTGTGTGTGTCCAGGTTAAATATATAGAACTGTGTGTGTCCAGATTAAATATATATAACTGTGTGTGTCCCCAGGTTAAATATATATAACTGTGTGTGTGTCCCCAGGTTAAATATATATAACTGTGTGTGTCCCCAGGTTAAATATATATAACTGTGTGTGTGTCCAGGTTAAATATATATAACTGTGTGTCCCCAGGTTAAATATATAGAACTGTGTGTGTCCAGGTTAAATATATATAACTGTGTGTGTCCAGGTTAAATATATAGAACTGTGTGTGTCCCCAGGTTAAATATATATAACTGTGTGTGTCCAGGTTAAATATATATAACTGTGTGTGTCCCCAGGTTAAATATATATAACTGTGTGTCCCCAGGTTAAATATATATAACTGTGTGTGTCCCCAGGTTAAATATATATAACTGTGTGTGTGTGTCCAGGTTAAATATATATAACTGTGTGTGTCCAGGTTAAATATATAGAACTGTGTGTGTGTCCAGGTTAAATATATATAACTGTGTGTGTCCCCAGGTTAAATATATATAACTGTGTGTGTCCAGGTTAAATATATAGAACTGTGTGTGTGTGTCCAGGTTAAATATATATAACTGTGTGTCTCCAGGTTAAATATATATAACTGTGTGTGTCCCCAGGTTAAATATATATAACTGTGTGTGTCCCCAGGTTAAATATATAGAACTGTGTGTCCCCAGGTTAAATATATAGAACTGTGTGTGTCCAGATTAAATATATATAACTGTGTGTGTCCCCAGGTTAAATATATATAACTGTGTGTGTGTCCAGGTTAAATATATATAACTGTGTGTGTGTCCAGGTTAAATATATATAACTGTGTGTCCCCAGGTTAAATATATATAACTGTGTGTGTGTGTGTCCAGGTTAAATATATATAACTGTGTGTGTCCCCAGGTTAAATATATATAACTGTGTGTGTGTCCAGGTTAAATATATATAACTGTGTGTGTGTCCAGGTTAAATATATATAACTGTGTGTCCCCAGGTTAAATATATATAACTGTGTGTGTCCCCAGGTTAAATATATATAACTGTGTGTGTCCTCAGATTAAATATATATAACTGTGTGTGTCCTCAGGTTAAATATATATAACTGTGTGTGTCCCCAGGTTAAATATATATAACTGTGTGTGTCCCCTGGTTAAATATATATAACTGTGTGTGTCCTCAGGTTAAATATATATAACTGTGTGTGTCCAGGTTAAATATATATAACTGTGTGTGTCCCCAGGTTAAATATATATAACTGTGTGTGTCCAGGTTAAATATATATAACTGTGTGTGTCCAGGTTAAATATATATAACTGTGTGTGTGTGTCCCCAGGTTAGATATATATAACTGTGTGTGTCCAGGTTAAATATATATAACTGTGTGTGTCCCCAGGTTAAATATATATAACTGTGTGTGTCCCCAGGTTAAATATATATAACTGTGTGTGTCCAGGTTAAATATATAGAACTGTGTGTGTCCAGATTAAATATATATAACTGTGTGTGTCCCCAGGTTAAATATATATAACTGTGTGTGTGTCCCCAGGTTAAATATATATAACTGTGTGTGTCCCCAGGTTAAATATATATAACTGTGTGTGTCCCCAGGTTAAATATATATAACTGTGTGTGTCCAGGTTAAATATATAGAACTGTGTGTGTCCAGGTTAAATATATATAACTGTGTGTGTCCAGGTTAAATATATATAACTGTGTGTGTCCCCAGGTTAAATATATATAACTGTGTGTCCCCAGGTTAAATATATATAACTGTGTGTGTCCCCAGGTTAAATATATATAACTGTGTGTGTGTGTCCAGGTTAAATATATATAACTGTGTGTGTCCAGGTTAAATATATAGAACTGTGTGTGTGTCCAGGTTAAATATATAGAACTGTGTGTGTCCCCAGGTTAAATATATATAACTGTGTGTGTCCAGGTTAAATATATAGAACTGTGTGTGTCCCCAGGTTAAATATATATAACTGTGTGTGTCCCCAGGTTAAATATATATAACTGTGTGTCCCCAGGTTAAATATATATAACTGTGTGTGTCCCCAGGTTAAATATATATAACTGTGTGTGTCCCCTGGTTAAATATATATAACTGTGTGTGTCCTCAGGTTAAATATATATAACTGTGTGTGTCCAGGTTAAATATATATAACTGTGTGTGTCCCCAGGTTAAATATATATAACTGTGTGTGTCCAGGTTAAATATATATAACTGTGTGTGTCCAGGTTAAATATATATAACTGTGTGTGTGTGTCCCCAGGTTAGATATATATAACTGTGTGTGTCCAGGTTAAATATATATAACTGTGTGTGTCCCCAGGTTAAATATATATAACTGTGTGTGTCCCCAGGTTAAATATATATAACTGTGTGTGTCCAGGTTAAATATATAGAACTGTGTGTGTCCAGATTAAATATATATAACTGTGTGTGTCCCCAGGTTAAATATATATAACTGTGTGTGTGTCCCCAGGTTAAATATATATAACTGTGTGTGTCCCCAGGTTAAATATATATAACTGTGTGTGTGTCCAGGTTAAATATATATAACTGTGTGTGTCCAGGTTAAATATATAGAACTGTGTGTGTCCAGGTTAAATATATATAACTGTGTGTGTCCAGGTTAAATATATATAACTGTGTGTGTCCCCAGGTTAAATATATATAACTGTGTGTCCCCAGGTTAAATATATATAACTGTGTGTGTCCCCAGGTTAAATATATATAACTGTGTGTGTGTGTCCAGGTTAAATATATATAACTGTGTGTGTCCAGGTTAAATATATAGAACTGTGTGTGTGTCCAGGTTAAATATATAGAACTGTGTGTGTCCCCAGGTTAAATATATATAACTGTGTGTGTCCAGGTTAAATATATAGAACTGTGTGTGTGTGTCCAGGTTAAATATATATAACTGTGTGTCTCCAGGTTAAATATATATAACTGTGTGTGTCCCCAGGTTAAATATATATAACTGTGTGTGTCCCCAGGTTAAATATATAGAACTGTGTGTCCCCAGGTTAAATATATAGAACTGTGTGTGTCCAGATTAAATATATATAACTGTGTGTGTCCCCAGGTTAAATATATATAACTGTGTGTGTCCAGGTTAAATATATATAACTGTGTGTGTCCCCAGGTTAAATATATATAACTGTGTGTCCCCAGGTTAAATATATAGAACTGTGTGTGTCCCCAGTTTAAATATATATAACTGTGTGTCCCCAGGTTAAATATATATAACTGTGTGTGTGTCCCCAGGTTAAATATATATAACTGTGTGTGTCCCCAGGTTAAATATATATAACTGTGTGTGTGTCCCCAGGTTAAATATATATAACTGTCTGTGTGTCCAGGTTAAATATATATAACTGTGTGTGTCCCCAGGTTAAATATATATAACTGTGTGTCTCCAGGTTAAATATATATAACTGTGTGTGTCCCCAGGGTGTGTCCTCAGGTTAAATATATATAACTGTGTGTGTCCCCAGGTTAAATATATAAAACTGTGTGTGTGTCCAGGTTAAATATATATAACTGTGTGTGTCCAGGTTAAATATATATAACTGTGTGTGTCCCCAGGTTAAATATATATAACTGTGTGTGTGTCCCCAGGTTAAATATATATAACTGTGTGTGTCCAGGTTAAATATATATAACTGTGTGTGTCCCCAGGTTAAATATATATAACTGTGTGTGTGTCCCCAGGTTAAATATATATAACTGTGTGTGTCCAGGTTAAATATATATAACTGTGTGTGTCCCCAGGTTAAAAATATATAACTGTGTGTGTGTGTCCAGGTTAAATATATATAACTGTGTGTGTGTGTCCAGGTTAAATATATATAACTGTGTGTGTGTCCAGGTTAAATATATATAACTGTGTGTGTGTCCCCAGGTTAAATATATATAACTGTGTGTGTGTCCCCAGGTTAAATATATATAACTGTGTGTGTGTGTGTCCAGGTTAAATATATATAACTGTGTGTGTCCCCAGGTTAAATATATATAACTGTGTGTCCCCAGGTTAAATATATATAACTGTGTGTGTCCCCAGGTTAAATATATATAACTGTGTGTCCCCAGGTTAAATATATATAACTGTGTGTGTGTCCAGGTTAAATATATATAACTGTGTGTGTCCTCAGGTTAAATATATATAACTGTGTGTGTCCAGATTAAATATATATAACTGTGTGTGTCCAGATTAAATATATATAACTGTGTGTGTCCCCAGGTTAAATATATATAACTGTGTGTGTCCAGGTTAAATATATATAACTGTGTGTGTGTCCAGGTTAAATATATATAACTGTGTGTGTGTCCAGGTTAAATATATATAACTGTGTGTGTGTGTCCAGGTTAAATATATATAACTGTGTGTGTCCCCTGGTTAAATATATATAACTGTGTGTGTGTCCAGGTTAAATATATATAACTGTGTGTGTCCCCAGGTTAAATATATATAACTGTGTGTGTCCCCAGGTTAAATATATATAACTGTGTGTGTCCTCAGGTTAAATATATATAACTGTGTGTGTCCAGGTTAAATATATATAACTGTGTGTGTCCAGGTTAAATATATATAACTGTGTGTGTCCCCAGGTTAAATATATATAACTGTGTGTGTCCCCAGGTTAAATATATATAACTGTGTGTGTCCAGGTTAAATATATATAACTGTGTGTGTCCCCAGGTTAAATATATATAACTGTGTGTGTGTCCCCAGGTTAAATATATATAACTGTGTGTGTGTCCAGGTTAAATATATATAACTGTGTGTGTGTCCCCAGGTTAAATATATATAACTGTGTGTGTGTCCCCAGGTTAAATATATATAACTGTGTGTGTGTGTGTGTCCAGGTTAAATATATATAACTGTGTGTGTCCCCAGGTTAAATATATATAACTGTGTGTGTGTCCAGGTTAAATATATATAACTGTGTGTGTGTCCAGGTTAAATATATATAACTGTGTGTCCCCAGGTTAAATATATATAACTGTGTGTGTCCCCAGGTTAAATATATATAACTGTGTGTGTCCTCAGATTAAATATATATAACTGTGTGTGTCCTCAGGTTAAATATATATAACTGTGTGTGTCCCCAGGTTAAATATATATAACTGTGTGTGTCCCCTGGTTAAATATATATAACTGTGTGTGTCCTCAGGTTAAATATATAGAACTGTGTGTGTCCAGGTTAAATATATATAACTGTGTGTGTCCCCAGGTTAAATATATATAACTGTGTGTGTCCCCAGGTTAAATATATATAACTGTGTGTGTCCCCAGGTTAAATATATATAACTGTGTGTGTCCAGGTTAAATATATATAACTGTGTGTGTGTCCAGGTTAAATATATATAACTGTGTGTGTCCCCAGGTTAAATATATATAACTGTGTGTGTCCCCAGGTTAAATATATATAACTGTGTGTGTCCCCAGGTTAAATATATATAACTGTGTGTGTCCCCAGGTTAAATATATATAACTGTGTGTGTCCAGGTTAAATATATATAACTGTGTGTGTCTCCAGGTTAAATATATATAACTGTGTGTGTCCCCAGGTTAAATATATATAACTGTGTGTGTCCAGGTTAAATATATATAACTGTGTGTGTCTCCAGGTTAAATATATATAACTGTGTGTGTCCCCAGGTTAAATATATATAACTGTGTGTCCCCAGGTTAAATATATATAACTGTGTGTCTCCAGGTTAAATATATATAACTGTGTGTGTCCCCAGGTTAAATATATATAACTGTGTGTGTCCAGGTTAAATATATATAACTGTGTGTGTCTCCAGGTTAAATATATATAACTGTGTGTGTCCCCAGGTTAAATATATATGACTGTGTGTCCCCAGGTTAAATATATATAACTGTGTGTGTCCCCAGGTTAAATATATATAACTGTGTGTGTCCCCAGGTTAAATATATATAACTGTGTGTGTCCCCAGGTTAAATATATATAACTGTGTGTGTCCCCAGGTTAAATATATATAACTGTGTGTGTCCCCAGGTTAAATATATATAACTGTGTGTCCCCAGGTTAAATATATATAACTGTGTGTGTCTCCAGGTTAAATATATAGAACTGTGTGTCCCCAGGTTAAATATATATAACTGTGTGTGTCCCCAGGTTAAATATATATAACTGTGTGTGTCCCCAGGTTAAATATATATAACTGTGTGTGTCCAGGTTAAATATATATAACTGTGTGTGTGTCCAGGTTAAATATATATAACTGTGTGTCTCCAGGTTAAATATATATAACTGTGTGTCTCCAGGTTAAATATATATAACTGTGTGTGTCCCCAGGTTAAATATATATAACTGTGTGTGTCCAGGTTAAATATATATAACTGTGTGTGTCCCCAGGTTAAATATATATAACTGTGTGTGTGTCCAGGTTAAATATATATAACTGTGTGTGTCCAGGTTAAATATATAGAACTGTGTGTGTGTCCAGGTTAAATATATATAACTGTGTGTGTCCAGGTTAAATATATAGAACTGTGTGTGTGTCCAGGTTAAATATATATTACTGTGTGTGTCCCCAGGTTAAATATATATAACTGTGTGTGTCCAGGTTAAATATATAGAACTGTGTGTGTCCCCAGGTTAAATATATATAACTGTGTGTGTCCCCAGGTTAAATATATATAACTGTGTGTCCCCAGGTTAAATATATATAACTGTGTGTGTCCCCAGGTTAAATATATATAACTGTGTGTGTCCCCAGGTTAAATATATATAACTGTGTGTGTGTCCCCAGGTTAAATATATATAACTGTGTGTGTGTCCCCAGGTTAAATATATATAACTGTGTGTGTCCCCAGGTTAAATATATATAACTGTGTGTGTCCCCAGGTTAAATATATTTAACTGTGTGTGTGTCCCCAGGTTAAATATATATAACTGTGTGTGTCCCCAGGTTAAATATATATAACTGTGTGTGTCCAGGTTAAATATATATAACTGTGTGTCCCCAGGTTAAATATATATAACTGTGTGTGTCCAGGTTAAATATATATAACTGTGTGTGTCCCCAGGTTAAATATATATAACTGTGTGTGTCCCCAGGTTAAATATATATAACTGTGTGTGTCCCCAGGTTAAATATATATAACTGTGTGTGTCCCCAGGTTAAATATATATAACTGTGTGTGTGTCCAGGTTAAATATATATAACTGTGTGTGTGTCCCCAGGTTAAATATATATAACTGTGTGTGTGTCCCCAGGTTAAATATATATAACTGTGTGTGTGTGTGTGTCCAGGTTAAATATATATAACTGTGTGTGTCCCCAGGTTAAATATATATAACTGTGTGTGTGTCCAGGTTAAATATATATAACTGTGTGTGTGTCCAGGTTAAATATATATAACTGTGTGTCCCCAGGTTAAATATATATAACTGTGTGTGTCCCCAGGTTAAATATATATAACTGTGTGTGTCCTCAGATTAAATATATATAACTGTGTGTGTCCTCAGGTTAAATATATATAACTGTGTGTGTCCCCAGGTTAAATATATATAACTGTGTGTGTCCCCTGGTTAAATATATATAACTGTGTGTGTCCTCAGGTTAAATATATAGAACTGTGTGTGTCCAGGTTAAATATATATAACTGTGTGTGTCCCCAGGTTAAATATATATAACTGTGTGTGTCCCCAGGTTAAATATATATAACTGTGTGTGTCCCCAGGTTAAATATATATAACTGTGTGTGTCCAGGTTAAATATATATAACTGTGTGTGTGTCCAGGTTAAATATATATAACTGTGTGTGTCCCCAGGTTAAATATATATAACTGTGTGTGTCCCCAGGTTAAATATATATAACTGTGTGTGTCCCCAGGTTAAATATATATAACTGTGTGTGTCCCCAGGTTAAATATATATAACTGTGTGTGTCCAGGTTAAATATATATAACTGTGTGTGTCTCCAGGTTAAATATATATAACTGTGTGTGTCCCCAGGTTAAATATATATAACTGTGTGTGTCCAGGTTAAATATATATAACTGTGTGTGTCTCCAGGTTAAATATATATAACTGTGTGTGTCCCCAGGTTAAATATATATAACTGTGTGTCCCCAGGTTAAATATATATAACTGTGTGTCTCCAGGTTAAATATATATAACTGTGTGTGTCCCCAGGTTAAATATATATAACTGTGTGTGTCCAGGTTAAATATATATAACTGTGTGTGTCTCCAGGTTAAATATATATAACTGTGTGTGTCCCCAGGTTAAATATATATGACTGTGTGTCCCCAGGTTAAATATATATAACTGTGTGTGTCCCCAGGTTAAATATATATAACTGTGTGTGTCCCCAGGTTAAATATATATAACTGTGTGTGTCCCCAGGTTAAATATATATAACTGTGTGTGTCCCCAGGTTAAATATATATAACTGTGTGTGTCCCCAGGTTAAATATATATAACTGTGTGTCCCCAGGTTAAATATATATAACTGTGTGTGTCTCCAGGTTAAATATATAGAACTGTGTGTCCCCAGGTTAAATATATATAACTGTGTGTGTCCCCAGGTTAAATATATATAACTGTGTGTGTCCCCAGGTTAAATATATATAACTGTGTGTGTCCAGGTTAAATATATATAACTGTGTGTGTGTCCAGGTTAAATATATATAACTGTGTGTCTCCAGGTTAAATATATATAACTGTGTGTCTCCAGGTTAAATATATATAACTGTGTGTGTCCCCAGGTTAAATATATATAACTGTGTGTGTCCAGGTTAAATATATATAACTGTGTGTGTCCCCAGGTTAAATATATATAACTGTGTGTGTGTCCAGGTTAAATATATATAACTGTGTGTGTCCAGGTTAAATATATAGAACTGTGTGTGTGTCCAGGTTAAATATATATAACTGTGTGTGTCCAGGTTAAATATATAGAACTGTGTGTGTGTCCAGGTTAAATATATATTACTGTGTGTGTCCCCAGGTTAAATATATATAACTGTGTGTGTCCAGGTTAAATATATAGAACTGTGTGTGTGTCCAGGTTAAATATATATAACTGTGTGTGTCCCCAGGTTAAATATATATAACTGTGTGTCCTCAGGTTAAATATATATAACTGTGTGTGTCCAGGTTAAATATATATAACTGTGTGTCTCCAGGTTAAATATATATAACTGTGTGTGTCCCCAGGTTAAATATATATAACTGTGTGTGTCCCCAGGTTAAATATATATAACTGTGTGTCCCCAGGTTAAATATATATAACTGTGTGTGTCCCCAGGTTAAATATATATAACTGTGTGTGTCCCCAGGTTAAATATATATAACTGTGTGTGTGTCCCCAGGTTAAATATATATAACTGTGTGTGTGTCCCCAGGTTAAATATATATAACTGTGTGTGTCCCCAGGTTAAATATATATAACTGTGTGTGTCCCCAGGTTAAATATATTTAACTGTGTGTGTGTCCCCAGGTTAAATATATATAACTGTGTGTGTCCCCAGGTTAAATATATATAACTGTGTGTGTCCAGGTTAAATATATATAACTGTGTGTCCCCAGGTTAAATATATATAACTGTGTGTGTCCAGGTTAAATATATATAACTGTGTGTGTCCCCAGGTTAAATATATATAACTGTGTGTGTCCCCAGGTTAAATATATATAACTGTGTGTGTCCCCAGGTTAAATATATATAACTGTGTGTGTCCCCAGGTTAAATATATATAACTGTGTGTGTGTCCCCAGGTTAAATATATATAACTGTGTGTCCCCAGGTTAAATATATATAACTGTGTGTGTCTCCAGGTTAAATATATATAACTGTGTGTGTGTCCCCAGGTTAAATATATATAACTGTGTGTCCCCAGGTTAAATATATATAACTGTGTGTGTCCCCAGGTTCCGTGGTGTCCAGACGGGGACAGACAGCCGGGTGGCAGAGCTCCTGAACCAGTTGAAGCTGAGGAGCTTTGAGACAGAGCGCTCTCAGATGGTACAGGAGGAGACCGCCAGGAACCTGGAACAGTGTCAGATGGAGACAGAGAAACACCAGAAGAAGCTAGAGGTTGGGGTCCCAAATGGTGCCCTATTCCCTGTATAGTGCACTACTTTAGACCAGAGCCCTATAGAACCTTATTCCCTATATAGTGCACTACTTTAGACCAGAGCCCTATAGAACCTTATTCCCTATATAGTGCACTACTTTAGACCAGGACCCTATAGAACCCTATTCCCTATATATAGTACACTACTTTAGACCAGAGCCCTATAGAACCCTATTCCCTATATATAGTGCACTACTTTAGACCAGGACCCTATAGAACCCTATTCCCTATATAGTGCACTACTTTAGACCAGGGCCCAGAGGAGGAACCAGAAAACCAGACTACTGGAATCCTAAGCATTTTGGTTGTTAGAACGTCCTAGATGGGCAGCCCATTAGCTCTGGTCTAGGGTGTTACATACAGCCCCTTGGCTCTGGTCCAGGGTGTCAGCCCTTAGCTCTGGTCCAGGGTGTTACGTATAGCCCCTTGGCTCTGGTCCAGGGTGTTACATACAGCCCTTAGCTCCGGTCCAGGGTGTTACATACAGCCCTTAGCTCTGGTCCAGGGTGTTACATACAGCCCTTAGCTCTGGTCCAGGGTGTTACATACAGCCCTTAGCTCCGGTCCAGGGTGTTACATACAGCCCATAGCTCCGGTCCAGGGTGTTACATACAGCCCCTTAGCTCCGGTCCAGGGTGTTACATACAGCCCTTAGCTCCGGTCCAGGGTGTTACATACAGCCCTTAGCTCCGGTCCAGGGTGTTACATACAGCCCTTAGCGCCGGTCCAGGGTGTTACATACAGCCCTTAGCTCTTGTCCAGTGTGTTACATACAGCCCTTAGCTCTTGTCCAGTGTGTTACATACAGCCCTTAGCTCCGGTCCAGGGTGTTACATACAGCCCTTAGCTCCGGTCCAGGGTGTTACATACAGCCCTTAGCTCTGGTCCAGGGTGTTACATACAGCCCGTAGCTCTGGTCCAGGGTGTTACATACAGCCCTTAGCTCCGGTCCAGGGTGTTACATACAGCCCGTAGCTCTGGTCCAGGGTGTTACATACAGCCCTTAGCTCCGGTCCAGGGTGTTACATACAGCCCGTAGCTCTGGTCCAGGGTGTTACATACAGCCCTTAGCTCCGGTCCAGGGTGTTACATACAGCCCATAGCTCTGGTCCAGGGTGTTACATACAGCCCTTAGCTCTGGTCCAGGGTGTTACATACAGCCCTTAGCTCCGGTCCAGGGTGTTACATACAGCTTGCTGAGCCCGGGGGGCAGGGTAGCCTAGTGGTTAGAGCGTTGGACTAGTAACCGAAAGGTTGCAAGTTCGAATCCCCGAGCTGACAAGGTACAAATCTGTCGTTCTGCCCCTGAACAAGGCAGTTAACCCACTGTTCCTAGGCCGTCATTGAAAATAAGAATTAGTTCTTAACTGACTTGCCTGGTTAAATAAAGGTAAAAAATAAAAATAAATAATAATAACTTCCCCGGGTCTTCCATCAGGTCATGACCAAGGAGTTGTACAGGCTTCAGGCGTCCTCAGAGAAGCAGATAACGGAACTCCAGGCCCAGAATGCTGAGCAGCAGGCCAGACTACAGACCTACGAGAAACTGGAGCAGGAGCTGGACGATGTCACCATGCAGGCTGCTGAAAGTAATGTCCTCACGACGTTAGGATAATACCAGTAGCAGTGATACACACACACACACACACACACTCTGTCTACTGTCGGCTGTCCTGGAGGGACTACTGCTGCTGTTATAGGTACACACACACACACACACACACACACACACACACACACACACACACACACACACACACACACACACACACTCTGTCTACTGTCGGCTGTCCTGGAGGGACGACTGCTGCTGTTATAGGTACACACACACACACACACACACACACACTCTGTCTACTATCGGCTGTCCTGGAGGGACTACTGCTGCTGTTATAGGTACACACACACACACACACACACACACACACACTCTGTCTGCTGTCGGCTGTCCTGGAGGGACTACTGCTGCTGTTATAGGTACACACACACACACACACACACACACACACTCTGTCTACTGTCCGGCTGTCGGCTGTCCTGGAGGGACTACTGCTGCTGTTGTAGGTACACACACACACACACACACACACACTCTGTCTACTGTCGGCTGTCCTGGAGGGACTACTGCTGCTGTTATAGGTACACACACACACACACACACACACACACACACACACACACACACTCTGTCTACTGTCGGCTGTCCTGGAGGGACTACTGCTGAAAGTAATGTTCTCATGACGTTAGGATAATACCAGTAGCAGTGATCGACAGTGATACACACACTCTGCTCTGATGCAATATTTTCCGTTATGAAATGTAACCATTCATTATTTCCGTTGGTTGTTGTCTCTCTGGTCAGTTGATAATGAGGAGGAAGCAGAGAGAGTTCTGTTCTCCTACGGCTATGGTGCCAACGTTCCCACAACCGCCAAGAGACGACTCAGGCAGAGGTGAGATCTGACCTGACGGGGCCCCGAACGGCCTCTTATTCACTATGGGCCCTGGTCTAAAGTAGTGCACTATATAGGGAATAGGGTTCTATAGGGCCCTGGTCTAAAGTAGTGCACTATATAGGGTTCTATAGGGCCCTGGTCTGAAGTAGTGCACTATATAGGGAATAGGGTTCTATAGGGCCCTGGTCTAAAGTAGTGCACTATATAGGGTTCTATAGGGCCCTGGTCTAAAGTAGTGCACTATATAGGGTTCTATAGGGCCCTGGTCTGAAGTAGTGCACTATATAGGGTTCTATAGGGCCCTGGTCTGAAGTAGTGCACTATATAGGGTTCTATAGGGCCCTGGTCTAAAGTAGTGCACTATATAGGGTTCTATAGGGCCCTGGTCTAAAGTAGTGCACTATATAGGGTTCTATAGGGCCCTGGTCTAAAGTAGTGCACTATATAGGGTTCTATAGGGCCCTGGTCTAAAGTAGTGCACTATATAGGGAATAGGGTTCTATAGGGCCCTGGTCTAAAGTAGTGCACTATATAGGGTTCTATAGGGCCCTGGACTAAAGTAGTGCACTATATAGGGAATAGGGTTCTATAGGGCCCTGGTCTAAAGTAGTGCACTATATAGGGTTCTATAGGGCCCTGGTCTAAAGTAGTGCACTATATAGGGAATAGGGTTCTATAGGGCCCTGGTCTAAAGTAGTGCACTATATAGGGTTCTATAGGGCCCTGGTCTAAAGTAGTGCACTATATAGGGAATAGGGTTCTATAGGGCCCTGGTCTAAAGTAGTGCACTATATAGGGTTCTATAGGGCCCTGGTCTAAAGTAGTGCACTATATAGGGTTCTATAGGGCCCTGGTCTAAAGTAGTGCACTATATAGGGTTCTATAGGGCCCTGGTCTAAACTAGTGCACTATATAGGGAATAGGGTTCTATAGGGCCCTGGTCTAAAGTAGTGCACTATATAGGGTTCTATAGGGCCCTGGTCTAAAGTAGTGCACTATATAGGGAATAGGGTTCTATAGGGCCCTGGTCTAAAGTAGTGCACTATATAGGGTTCTATAGGGCCCTGGTCTAAAGTAGTGCACTATATAGGGAATAGGGTTCTATAGGGCCCTGGTCTAAAGTAGTGCACTATATAGGGTTCTATAGGGCCCTGGTCTAAAGTAGTGCACTATATAGGGAATAGGGTTCTATAGGGCCCTGGTCTAAAGTAGTGCACTATATAGGGTTCTATAGGGCCCTGGTCTAAAGTAGTGTACTATATAGGGTTCTATAGGGCCCTGGTCTAAAGTAGTGCACTATATAGGGTTCTATAGGGCCCTGGTCTAAAGTAGTGCACTATATAGGGAATAGGGTTCTATAGGGCCCTGGTCTAAAGTAGTGCACTATATAGGGAATAGGGTTCTATAGGGCCCTGGTCTAAAGTAGTGCACTATATAGGGAATAGGGTTATATAGGGCCCTGGTCTAAAGTAGTGCACTATATAGGGAATAGGGTTCTATAGGGCCCTGGTCTAAAGTAGTGTACTATATAGGGTTCTATAGGGTCCTGGTCTAAAGTAGTGCACTATATAGGGTTCTATAGGGCCCTGGTCTAAAGTGGTGTACTATATAAGGAATAGGGTTCTATAGGGCTCTGGTCTAAAGTAGTGCACTATATAGGGAATAGGGTTCTATAGGGCCCTGATCTAAACTAGTGCACTATATAGTGAATAGGGTGGAATTTGTGATACATGAGTATTGTTGGGTTTTATGTTTGAGAGTTTATTTAATGTGTGTTGCAGTGTCCATCTGGCCTGTAGACTGTTGCAGCTGGAGAAACAGAACACACTGCTGAGGAGAGATCTGGAGAGACGCAACGCACACACAGGACAGATCTCTGAGGAGGTAACACACAGGGCAGATCTCTGAGGAGGCAACACACAGGACAGATCTCTGAGGAGGTAACACACAGGACAGATCTCTGAGGAGGTAACACACAGGACAGATCTCTGAGGAGGTAACACACAGGACAGATCTCTGAGGAGGTAACACACAGGACAGATCTCTGAGGAGGTAACACACAGGACAGATCTCTGAGGAGGTAACACACAGGACAGATCTCTGAGGAGGTAACACACAGGACAGATCTCTGAGGAGGTAACACACAGGACAGATCTCTGAGGAGGTAACACACAGGGCAGATCTCTGAGGAGGTAACACACAGGACAGATCTCTGAGGAGGTAACACACAGGACAGATCTCTGAGGAGGTAACACACAGGACAGATCTCTGAGGAGGTAACACATCACACAGGACAGATCTCTGAGGAGGCAACACACAGGACAGATCTCTGAGGAGGTAACACACAGGACAGATCTCTGAGGAGGTAACACACAGGACAGACCTCTGAGGAGGTAACACACAGGACAGATCTCTGAGGAGGTAACACACAGGACAGATCTCTGAGGAGGTAACACACAGGACAGATCTCTGAGGAGGTAACACACAGGACAGATCTCTGAGGAGGTAACACACAGGACAGATCTCTGAGGAGGTAACACACAGGACAGATCTCTGAGGAGGTAACACACAGGACAGATCTCTGAGGAGGTAACACACAGGACAGATCTCTGAGGAGGTAACACATCACACAGGACAGATCTCTGAGGAGGTAACACACAGGACAGATCTCTGAGGAGGTAACACACAGGACAGACCTCTGAGGAGGTAACACACAGGACAGATCTCTGAGGAGGTAACACACAGGACAGATCTCTGAGGAGGTAACACACAGGACAGATCTCTGAGGAGGTAACACACAGGACAGATCTCTGAGGAGGTAACACACAGGACAGATCTCTGAGGAGGTAACACACAGGACAGATCTCTGAGGAGGTAACACACAGGACAGATCTCTGAGGAGGTAACACACAGGACAGATCTCTGAGGAGGTAACACACAGGACAGATCTCTGAGGAGGTAACACATCACACAGGACAGATCTCTGAGGAGGTAACACATCACACAGGACAGATCTCTGAGGAGGTAACACACAGGGCAGATCTCTGAGGAGGTAACACACAGGACAGATCTCTGAGGAGGTAACACACAGGACAGATCTCTGAGGAGGTAACACACAGGACAGACCTCTGAGGAGGTAACACATCACACAGGACAGATCTCTGAGGAGGTAACACACAGGACAGATCTCTGAGGAGGTAACACACAGGACAGATCTCTGAGGAGGTAACACACAGGACAGATCTCTGAGGAGGTAACACACAGGACAGATCTCTGAGGAGGTAACACACAGGACAGACCTCTGAGGAGGTAACACACAGGACAGATCTCTGAGGAGGTAACACACAGGACAGATCTCTGAGGAGGTAACACACAGGACAGATCTCTGAGGAGGTAACACACAGGACAGATCTCTGAGGAGGTAACACACAGGACAGATCTCTGAGGAGGTAACACACAGGACAGATCTCTGAGGAGGTAACACACAGGACAGATCTCTGAGGAGGTAACACACAGGACAGATCTCTGAGGAGGTAACACACAGGACAGATCTCTGAGGAGGTAACACACAGGACAGATCTCTGAGGAGGTAACACACAGGACAGATCTCTGAGGAGGTAACACACAGGACAGATCTCTGAGGAGGTAACACACAGGACAGATCTCTGAGGAGGTAACACACAGGACAGATCTCTGAGGAGGTAACACACAGGACAGATCTCTGAGGAGGTAACACACAGGACAGATCTCTGAGGAGGTAACACACAGGACAGATCTCTGAGGAGGTAACACACAGGACAGATCTCTGAGGAGGTAACACACAGGACAGATCTCTGAGGAGGTAACACACAGGACAGATCTCTGAGGAGGTAACACACAGGACAGATCTCTGAGGAGGTATCACACAGGACAGATCTCTGAGGAGGTAACACACAGGACAGATCTCTGAGGAGGTAACACACAGGACAGATCTCTGAGGAGGTAACACACAGGACAGATCTCTGAGGAGGTAACACACAGGACAGATCTCTGAGGAGGTAACACACACAGGACAGATCTCTGAGGAGGTAACACACAGGACAGATCTCTGAGGAGGTAACACACAGGACAGATCTCTGAGGAGGTAACACACAGGACAGATCTCTGAGGAGGTAACACATCACACAGGACAGATCTCTGAGGAGGTAACACACAGGACAGATCTCTGAGGAGGTAACACATCACACAGGACAGATCTCTGAGGAGGTAACACACAGGACAGATCTCTGAGGAGGTAACACATCACACAGGACAGATCTCTGAGGAGGTATCACACAGGACAGATCTCTGAGGAGGTAACACATCACACAGGACAGATCTCTGAGGAGGTATCACACAGGACAGATCTCTGAGGAGGTAACACATCACACAGGACAGATCTCTGAGGAGGTAACACACAGGACAGATCTCTGAGGAGGTAACACACAGGACAGATCTCTGAGGAGGTAACACATCACACAGGACAGATCTCTGAGGAGGTAACACATCACACAGGACAGATCTCTGAGGAGGTAACACACAGGACAGACCTCTGAGGAGGTAACACACAGGACAGATCTCTGAGGAGGTAACACACAGGACAGATCTCTGAGGAGGTAACACACAGGACAGATCTCTGAGGAGGTAACACACAGGACAGATCTCTGAGGAGGTAACACACAGGACAGATCTCTGAGGAGGTAACACACAGGACAGACCTCTGAGGAGGTAACACACAGGACAGATCTCTGAGGAGGTAACACACAGGACAGATCTCTGAGGATGTAACACACAGGACAGATCTCTGAGGAGGTAACACACAGGACAGATCTCTGAGGAGGTAACACACAGGACAGATCTCTGAGGAGGTAACACACAGGACAGATCTCTGAGGAGGTAACACACAGGACAGACCTCTGAGGAGGTAACACACAGGACAGATCTCTGAGGAGGTAACACACAGGACAGATCTCTGAGGAGGTAACACACAGGACAGATCTCTGAGGAGGTAACACACAGGACAGATCTCTGAGGAGGTAACACACAGGACAGATCTCTGAGGAGGTAACACACAGGACAGATCTCTGAGGAGGTAACACACAGGACAGATCTCTGAGGAGGTAACACACAGGACAGATCTCTGAGGAGGTAACACACAGGACAGATCTCTGAGGAGGTAACACACAGGACAGATCTCTGAGGAGGTAACACACAGGACAGATCTCTGAGGAGGTAACACACAGGACAGATCTCTGAGGAGGTAACACACAGGACAGATCTCTGAGGAGGTAACACACAGGACAGATCTCTGAGGAGGTAACACACAGGACAGATCTCTGAGGAGGTAACACACAGGACAGATCTCTGAGGAGGTAACACACAGGACAGATCTCTGAGGAGGTAACACACAGGACAGATCTCTGAGGAGGTAACACATCACACAGGACAGATCTCTGAGGGGGTAACACAAAGGACAGATCTCTGAGGAGGTAACACACAGGACAGATCTCTGAGGAGGTAACACACAGGACAGATCTCTGAGGAGGTAACACACAGGACAGATCTCTGAGGAGGTAACACACAGGACAGATCTCTGAGGAGGTAACACACAGGACAGATCTCTGAGGAGGTAACACATCACACAGGACAGATCTCTGAGGAGGTAACACACAGGACAGATCTCTGAGGAGGTAACACACAGGACAGATCTCTGAGGAGGTAACACACAGGACAGATCTCTGAGGAGGTAACACACAGGACAGATCTCTGAGGAGGTAACACACAGGACAGATCTCTGAGGAGGTATCACACACAGGACAGATCTCTGAGGAGGTATCACACACAGGGCAGATCTCTGAGGAGGTAACACACAGGGCAGATCTCTGAGGAGGTAACACATCACACAGGACAGATCTCTGAGGAGGTAACACACAGGACAGATCTCTGAGGAGGTAACACACAGGACAGATCTCTGAGGAGGTAACACACAGGACAGATCTCTGAGGAGGTAACACAGGACAGATCTCTGAGGAGGTAACACACAGGACAGATCTCTGAGGAGGTAACACACAGGACAGATCTCTGAGGAGGTAACACACAGGACAGATCTCTGAGGAGGTAACACATCACACAGGACAGATCTCTGAGGAGGTAACACACAGGACAGATCTCTGAGGAGGTAACACACAGGACAGACCCACAGTGTAGTAGTAGTATAGACTCCTAACCCAGTGTAGTAGTACAGACTCATAACCCAGTGTAGTAGTACAGACTCCTAACCCAGTGTAGTAGTACAGACTCCTAACCCACAGTGTAGTAGTAGTTGTACAGACTCCTAACCCACAGTGTAGTAGTAGTACAGACTCATAACCCAGTGTAGTAGTATAGACTCCTAACCCACAGTGTAGTAGTAGTAGTACAGACTCATAACCCAGTGTAGCAGTACAGACTCCTAACCCAGTGTAGTAGTAGACTCCTAACCCACAGTGTAGTAGTACAGACTCCTAACCCAGTGTAGCAGTACAGACTCCTAACCCAGTGTAGTAGTAGACTCCTAACCCACAGTGTAGTAGTAGTAGTACAGACTCCTAACCCACAGTGTAGTAGTAGACTCCTAACCCAGTGTAGTAGTAGACTCCTAACCCAGTGTAGTAGTAGACTCCTAACCCACAGTGTAGTAGTAGACTCCTAACCCACAGTGTAGTAGTAGTAGTACAGACTCCTAACCCACAGTGTAGTAGTAGACTCCTAACCCAGTGTAGTAGTAGACTCCTAACCCAGTGTAGTAGTAGACTCCTAACCCAGTGTAGTAGTAGACTCCTAACCCACAGTGTAGTAGTAGTAGTACAGACTCCTAACCCACAGTGTAGTAGTAGACTCCTAACCCAGTATAGTAGTAGTAGTACAGACTCATAACCCAGTGTAGTAGTATAGACTCCTAACCCACAGTGTAGTAGTAGTATAGACTCCTAACCCAGTGTAGTAGTAGTAGTACAGACTCCTAACCCAGTGTAGTAGTATAGACTCCTAACCCACAGTGTAGTAGTAGTATAGACTCCTAACCCGGTGTAGTAGTAGTAGTACAGACTCCTAACCCAGTGTAGTAGTACAGACTCCTAACCCAGTGTAGTAGTACAGACTCCTAACCCAGTGTAGTAGTACAGACTCCTAACCCAGTGTAGTAGTCGTAGTACAGACTCCTAACCCACAGTGTAATAGTAGACTCCTAACCCACAGTGTAGTAGTAGTAGTACAGACTCCTAACCCACAGTGTAATAGTAGACTCCTAACCCACAGTGTAGTAGTAGTAGTACAGACTCCTAACCCAGTGTAGTAGTAGTAGTACAGACTCCTAACCCACAGTGTAATAGACTCCTAACCCACAGTGTAGTAGACTCCTAACCCACAGTGTAATAGACTCCTAACCCACAGTGTAATAGACTCCTAACCCACAGTGTAATAGACTCCTAACCCACAGTGTAGTAGTAGTAGTACAGACTCCTAACCCAGTGTAGTAGTACAGACTCCTAACCCACAGTGTAGTAGTAGTAGTACAGACTCCTAACCCAGTGTAGTAGTATAGACTCCTAACCCAGTGTAGTAGTACAGACTCCTAACCCACAGTGTAATAGACTCCTAACCCACAGTGTAGTAGACTCCTAACCCACAGTGTAGTAGACTCCTAACCCACAGTGTAGTAGTACAGACTCCTAACCCAAAGTGTAGTAGACTCCTAACCCACAGTGTAGTAGACTCCTAACCCAGTGTAGCAGTAGTATAGACTCCTAACCCACAGTGTAATAGACTCCTAACCCACAGTGTAATAGACTCCTAACCCACAGTGTAGTAGACTCCTAACCCACAGTGTAGTAGACTCCTAACCCAGTGTAGTAGTAGTATAGACTCCTAACCCAGTGTAGTAGTAGTATAGACTCCTAACCCACAGTGTAATAGACTCCTAACCCACAGTATAGTAGACTCCTAACCCACAGTGTAATAGACTCCTAACCCACAGTGTAATAGACTCCTAACCCACAGTGTAGTAGACTCCTAACCCACAGTGTAGTAGACTCCTAACCCACAGTGTAATAGACTCCTAACCCACAGTGTAGTAGACTCCTAACCCACAGTGTAGTAGACTCCTAACCCACAGTGTAATAGACTCCTAACCCACAGTGTAGTAGTAGTATAGACTCCTAACCCACAGTGTAGTAGTAGTATAGACTCCTAACCCACAGTGTAGTAGACTCCTAACCCACAGTGTAGTAGACTCCTAACCCACAGTGTAGTAGACTCCTAACCCACAGTGTAATAGACTCCTAACCCACAGTGTAGTAGACTCCTAACCCACAGTGTAGTAGACTCCTAACCCACAGTGTAGTAGACTCCTAACCCACAGTGTAATAGACTCCTAACCCACAGTGTAGTAGACTCCTAACCCACAGTGTAATAGACTCCTAACCCACAGTGTAGTAGACTCCTAACCCACAGTGTAATAGACTCCTAACCCACAGTGTAATAGACTCCTAACCCACAGTGTAATAGACTCCTAACCCACAGTGTAATAGACTCCTAACCCACAGTGTAGTAGACTCCTAACCCACAGTGTAGTAGACTCCTAACCCACAGTGTAATAGACTCCTAACCCACAGTGTAGTAGACTCCTAACCCACAGTGTAATAGACTCCTAACCCACAGTGTAGTAGACTCCTAACCCACAGTGTAATAGACTCCTAACCCACAGTGTAGTAGACTCCTAACCCACAGTGTAATAGACTCCTATCCCACAGTGTAATAGACTCCTAACCCACAGTGTAGTAGACTCCTAACCCACAGTGTAGTAGACTCCTAACCCACAGTGTAGTAGACTCCTAACCCACAGTGTAATAGACTCCTAACCCACAGTGTAGTAGACTCCTAACCCACAGTGTAATAGACTCCTAACCCACAGTGTAGTAGACTCCTAACCCACAGTGTAGTAGTAGTAGTAGACTCCTAACCCACAGTGTAATAGACTCCTAACCCACAGTGTAATAGACTCCTAACCCACAGTGTAATAGACTCCTAACCCACAGTGTAGTAGACTCCTAACCCACAGTGTAATAGACTCCTAACCCACAGTGTAGTAGACTCCTAACCCACAGTGTAATAGACTCCTAACCCACAGTGTAATAGACTCCTAACCCACAGTGTAGTAGACTCCTAACCCACAGTGTAGTAGACTCCTAACCCACAGTGTAGTAGTTCAGACTCCTAACCCACAGTGTAGTAGTTCAGACTCCTAACCCACAGTGTAATAGACTCCTAACCCACAGTGTAGTAGACTCCTAACCCACAGTGTAGTAGACTCCTAACCCACAGTGTAATAGACTCCTAACCCACAGTGTAATAGACTCCTAACCCACAGTGTAATAGACTCCTAACCCACAGTGTAATAGACTCCTAACCCACAGTGTAGTAGACTCCTAACCCACAGTGTAGTACAGACTCCTAACCCACAGTGTAATAGACTCCTAACCCACAGTGTAGTAGACTCCTAACCCACAGTGTAATAGACTCCTAACCCACAGTGTAGTAGACTCCTAACCCACAGTGTAGTAGACTCCTAACCCACAGTGTAGTAGACTCCTAACCCACAGTGTAATAGACTCCTAACCCACAGTGTAGTACAGACTCCTAACCCACAGTGTAATAGACTCCTAACCCACAGTGTAGTAGACTCCTAACCCACAGTGTAGTAGTATAGACTCCTAACCCACAGTGTAATAGACTCCTAACCCACAGTGTAGTAGACTCCTAACCCACAGTGTAGTAGACTCCTAACCCACAGTGTAGTAGACTCCTAACCCACAGTGTAGTAGACTCCTAACCCACAGTGTAGTAGACTCCTAACCCACAGTGTAGTAGACTCCTAACCCACAGTGTAGTAGACTCCTAACCCACAGTGTAATAGACTCCTAACCCACAGTGTAGTAGACTCCTAACCCACAGTGTAGTAGACTCCTAACCCACAGTGTAGTAGTAGTATAGTCTCCTAACCCACAGTGTAGTAGACTCCTAACCCACAGTGTAGTAGACTCCTAACCCACAGTGTAATAGACTCCTAACCCACAGTGTAGTAGACTCCTAACCCACAGTGTAGTAGTAGTATAGACTCCTAACCCACAGTGTAATAGACTCCTAACCCACAGTGTAATAGACTCCTAACCCACAGTGTAGTAGACTCCTAACCCACAGTGTAGTAGACTCCTAACCCACAGTGTAATAGACTCCTAACTAACACGTGAGGTCTCACCCACACTGTCCTTACCACACCTTCCTGCCACAGTGTTCGACATCATGTTGGAAGGGTTGCCAACATGAAATATATTCCACCTGAAAGGTGTGTTTTTTTAGAGGGCCCTCCCAATCAAAGGCAAAGTCAGTGACTGTAGCGTGAAGCAACAAACGGGTTCAACAAGTGTGTGTGTGTGTGTGTGTGTGTGTGTGTGTGTGTGTGTCCTAGCTGGAAGCAGCTAACCGTCTCCTACAGCAGGCCCAGCAGCCCTACAGTTACCTGATCGACACGGTGAGACAGAGGGACACACAGATACTGTCCCTCAGAGAACGCATCACACAGCTGGAGGAGGACACCAGGTACACAGTCCACTGTCTCCTCCTTCCAGTCTCCCCCTATCAGTCTCCCCCTATCAGTCTCCCCCTATCAGTCTCCTCCTTCCAGTCTCCCCCTCCAGTCTCCCCCTATCAGTCTCCTCCTTCCAGTCTCCCCCTATCAGTCTCCCCCTATCAGTCTCCCCCTATCAGTCTCCTCCTATCAGTCTCCCCCTATCAGTCTCCCCCTATCAGTCTCCCCCTATCAGTCTCTCCCTCCAGTCTCCCCTATCAGTCTCCCCTATCAGTCTCCCCTATCAGTCTCCCCCTATCAGTCTCCCCCTATCAGTCTCCCCCTATCAGTCTCTCCCTCCAGTCTCCCCCTCTCAGTCTCCCCCTATCAGTCTCCCCCTATCAGTCTCCCCCTATCAGTCTCCCCCTATCAGTCTCCCCCTATCAGTCTCCCCCTCCAGTCTCTCCCTATCAGTCTCCCCCTATCAGTCTCCCCCTATCAGTCTCCCCCTCCAGTCTCCCCCTATCAGTCTCCCCCTATCAGTCTCTCCCTATCAGTCTCCCCCTATCAGTCTCCCCTCCAGTCTCTCCCTATCAGTCTCCCCCTATCAGTCTCCTCCTTCCAGTCTCTCCCTATCAGTCTCCCCTCCAGTCTCCCCTATCAGTCTCCCCCTATCAGTCTCCCCCTATCAGTCTCCCCTATCAGTCTCCCCCAGTCCAGTCTCTCCCTATCAGTCTCCCCTATCAGTCTCCCCTATCAGTCTCCCCCTCCAGTCTCCCCAGTCTCCCCTATCAGTCTCCCCTATCAGTCTCTCCCTATCAGTCTCCCCCTATCAGTCTCCCCTATCAGTCTCTCCCTATCAGTCTCCCCCTATCAGTCTCCCCTATCAGTCTCCCCTATCAGTCTCTCCCTATCAGTCTCTCCCTATCAGTCTCCCCCTATCAGTCTCTCCCTATCAGTCTCCCCCTATCAGTCTCCCCCTATCAGTATCCCCCTATCAGTCTCCCCCTATCAGTCTCCCCCTATCAGTCTCCCCCTCCAGTCTCTCCCTATCAGTCTCCTCCTATCAGTCTCCCCCTATCAGTCTCCCCCTATCAGTCTCCCCCTATCAGTCTCCTCCTATCAGTCTCCCCCTATCAGTCTCCCCTATCAGTCTCCCCTATCAGTCTCCCCCTCCAGTCTCCTCCTTCCAGTCTCCCCTATCAGTCTCCCCCTATCAGTCTCCCCCTATCAGTCTCTCCCTATCAGTCTCCCCCTATCAGTCTCCTCCTATCAGTCTCCCCCTCCAGTCTCTCCCTATCAGTCTCCCCTATCAGTCTCCCCCTATCAGGTCTCCTCCTTCCAGTCTCCCCTATCAGTCTCCCCTATCAGTCTCCCCCTATCAGTCTCCCCCTATCAGTCTCCCCTATCAGTCTCCCCCTATCAGTCTCTCCCTATCAGTCTCCCCTATCAGTCTCCCCCTATCAGTCTCCCCCTATCAGTCTCCCCCTATCAGTCTCCCCCTATCAGTCTCCCCCAGTCTCCTTCCAGTCTCCTCCTCCAGTCTCCCCTATCAGTCTCCCCTATCAGTCTCCCCTATCAGTCTCCCCCTATCAGTCTCCCCTATCAGTCTCCCCTATCAGTCTCCCCTATCAGTCTCCCCCTATCAGTCTCCCCCTATCAGTCTCCCCCTATCAGTCTCTCCCTATCAGTCTCTCCCTATCAGTCTCTCCCTATCAGTCTCTCCCTATCAGTCTCTCCCTATCAGTCTCCCCCTATCAGTCTCCCCTATCAGTCTCCCCTATCAGTCTCCCCCTATCAGTCTCCCCTATCAGTCTCCCCTATCAGTCTCCCCTATCAGTCTCCCCTATCAGTCTCCCCTATCAGTCTCCCCTATCAGTCTCCCCCTCTCCTCCTATCAGTCTCCCCCTATCAGTCTCCCCTATCAGTCTCCCCCTATCAGTCTCCCCTATCAGTCTCCCCCTATCAGCCTCCCCTATCAGTCTCCCCTATCAGTCTCTCCCTATCAGTCTCCCCCTATCAGTCTCCCCCTATCAGTCTCCCCTATCAGTCTCCTCCTATCAGTCTCCCCCTATCAGTCTCCCCCTATCAGTCTCCCCCTATCAGTCTCTCCCTATCAGTCTCTCCCTATCAGTCTCTCCCTATCAGTCTCCCCCTATCAGTCTCCCCCTCCAGTCTCTCCCTATCAGTCTCCCCTATCAGTCTCTCCCTATCAGTCTCCCCTATCAGTCTCCCCTATCAGTCTCCCCTATCAGTCTCTCCCTATCAGTCTCCCCCTATCAGTCTCCCCCTATCAGTCTCCCCTATCAGTCTCCCCTATCAGTCTCCCCTATCAGTCTCTCCCTATCAGTCTCCCCTATCAGTCTCTCCCTATCAGTCTCCCCTATCAGTCTCCCCTATCAGTCTCCCCTATCAGTCTCCCCTATCAGTCTCCCCTATCAGTCTCCCCTATCAGTCTCCCCCTCCAGTCTCTCCCTATCAGTCTCCTCCTATCAGTCTCCCCTATCAGTCTCCCCCTATCAGTCTCCCCTATCAGTCTCCCCTATCAGTCTCCCCTCAGTCTCTCCCTATCAGTCTCCCCCTATCAGTCTCCCCTATCAGTCTCCCCTATCAGTCTCCCCTATCAGTCTCTCCCTATCAGTCTCCCCCTATCAGTCTCCCCCTATCAGTCTCCCCCTATCAGTCTCCTCCTATCAGTCTCCCCTATCAGTCTCCCCCTATCAGTCTCCCCTATCAGTCTCCCCCTATCAGTCTCCTCCTATCAGTCTCCCCCTATCAGTCTCCCCCTATCAGTCTCCCCTATCAGTCTCTCCCTATCAGTCTCCCCTATCAGTCTCCTCCCTATCAGTCTCCCCCTATCAGTCTCCCCCTATCAGTCTCCCCCTATCAGTCTCCCCCTATCAGTCTCCCCCTATCAGTCTCCCCTATCAGTCTCCCCTCCAGTCTCCCCCTATCAGTCTCCCCCTATCAGTCTCCCCTATCAGTCTCCCCCTATCAGTCTCCCCCTATCAGTCTCCCCCTATCAGTCTCCCCCTATCAGTCTCCTCCTATCAGTCTCCCCTATCAGTCTCCCCTATCAGTCTCTCCCTATCCCTATCAGTCTCCCCCCAGTCTCCCCCTATCAGTCTCTCCCTATCAGTCTCCCCTATCAGTCTCCCCTCCAGTCTCCTCCTATCAGTCTCCCCTATCAGTCTCCCCCTCCAGTCTCCCCCTATCAGCCTCCCCTATCAGTCTCCCCCTATCAGTCTCCTCCTATCAGTCTCCTCCTATCAATCTCCCCCTATCAGTCTCCTCCTATCAGTCTCCCCCTATCAGTCTCCCCCTCCAGTCTCCTCCTATCAGTCTCCCCTATCAGTCTCCCCCTATCAGTCTCCTCCTATCAGTCTCCCCCTATCAGTCTCCTCCTATCAGTCTCCTCCTATCAGTCTCCTCCTATCAGTCTCCCCCTCCAGTCTCCTCCTATCAGTCTCCCCCTATCAGTCTCCCCCTATCAGTCTCCTCCTATCAGTCTCCCCCTATCAGTCTCCTCCTATCAGTCTCCCCCTATCAGTCTCCCCCTATCAGTCTCCTCCTTCCAGTCTCCCCCTATCAGTCTCCCCCTATCAGTCTCCCCCTATCAGTCTCCCCCTATCAGTCTCCTCCCTCCAGTCTCCTCCTTCCAGTCTCCCCCTATCAGTCTCCCCCTATCAGTCTCCCCCTATCAGTCTCCCCCTATCAGTCTCCCCTATCAGTCTCCCCCTATCAGTCTCCCCCTCCAGTCTCCTCCTTCCAGTCTCCTCCCTCCAGTCTCCTCCTTCCAGTCTCCCCCTATCAGTCTCCCCCTATCAGTCTCCCCCCTCCAGTCTCCCCCTATCAGTCTCCCCCTATCAGTCTCCCCCTATCAGTCTCCCCCTATCAGTCTCCTCCTATCAGTCTCCCCCTATCAGTCTCCTCCTTCCAGTCTCCCCCTCCAGTCTCCCCCTATCAGTCTCCCCCTATCAGTCTCCCCCTATCAGTCTCCCCCTATCAGTCTCCCCCTATCAGTCTCCCCCTATCAGTCTCTCCCTATCAGTCTCCCCCTATCAGTCTCCTCCTTCCAGTCTCCTCCCTCCAGTCTCCTCCTTCCAGTCTCCCCCTATCAGTCTCCTCCCTCCAGTCTCCCCCTATCAGTCTCCCCCTATCAGTCTCCCCCTATCAGTCTCCTCCTTCCAGTCTCCCCCTATCAGTCTCCCCCTATCAGTCTCCTCCTATCAGTCTCCCCCTATCAGTCTCCTCCTATCAGTCTCCCCCTATCAGTCTCCTCCTTCCAGTCTCCCCCTATCAGTCTCCCCCTATCAGTCTCCCCCTATCAGTCTCCTCCTTCCAGTCTCCCCTATCAGTCTCCCCCTATCAGTCTCCCCCTATCAGTCTCCCCTCCAGTCTCCCCCTCCAGTCTCCCCCTATCAGTCTCCTCCTATCAGTCTCCCCTATCAGTCTCCTCCTTCCAGTCTCCCCTATCAGTCTCCCCCTATCAGTCTCCCCTATCAGTCTCCTCCTTCCAGTCTCCCCCTATCAGTCTCCCCCTATCAGTCTCTCCCTATCAGTCTCCTCCTATCAGTCTCCCCCTATCAGTCTCCTCCTTCCAGTCTCCCCCTATCAGTCTCCCCTATCAGTCTCCTCCTTCCAGTCTCCCCCTATCAGTCTCTCCCTATCAGTCTCTCCCTATCAGTCTCTCCCTATCAGTCTCCCCCTATCAGTCTCCTCCTTCCAGTCTCCCCCTATCAGTCTCCCCCTATCAGTCTCCTCCTTCCAGTCTCCCCCTATCAGTCTCCCCCTATCAGTCTCCTCCTTCCAGTCTCCCCCTATCAGTCTCCCCCTATCAGTCTCCTCCTTCCAGTCTCCCCCTATCAGTCTCTCCCTATCAGTCTCTCCCTATCAGTCTCCTCCTATCAGTCTCTCCCTATCAGTCTCTCCCTATCAGTCTCTCCCTATCAGTCTCTCCCTATCAGTCTCTCCCTATCAGTCTCCCCCTATCAGTCTCCCCCTATCAGTCTCTCCCTATCAGTCTCCCCTATCAGTCTCTCCCTATCAGTCTCCCCTATCAGTCTCTCCCTATCAGTCTCCCCCTATCAGTCTCCCCCTATCAGTCTCCCCCTATCAGTCTCTCCCTATCAGTCTCCCCTATCAGTCTCTCCCTCCAGTCTCCCCCTATCAGTCTCCCCCTCTCAGTCTCCCCTATCAGTCTCCTCCTATCAGTCTCTCCCTATCAGTCTCCCCCTATCAGTCTCCCCCTATCAGTCTCTCCCTATCAGTCTCCCCCTATCAGTCTCCCCCTATCAGTCTCTCCCTATCAGTCTCCCCCTCCAGTCTCCCCCTATCAGTCTCTCCCTATCAGTCTCCCCCTATCAGTCTCCCCCTATCAGTCTCTCCTCCTATCAGTCTCCTCCTATCAGTCTCCCCCTATCAGTCTCCCCCTATCAGTCTCCTCCTTCCAGTCTCCCCCTATCAGTCTCCCCCTATCAGTCTCCCCCTATCAGTCTCTCCCTATCAGTCTCCCCCTATCAGTCTCCCCCTATCAGTCTCTCCCTATCAGTCTCCCCCTATCAGTCTCTCCCTATCAGTCTCCCCCTATCAGTCTCCCCCTATCAGTCTCCTCCTTCCAGTCTCCTCCTTCCAGTCTCCCCCTATCAGTCTCCCCCTATCAGTCTCCCCCTATCAGTCTCTCCCTATCAGTCTCCCCCTATCAGTCTCCCCCTATCAGTCTCTCCTCCTATCAGTCTCCTCCTATCAGTCTCCCCCTATCAGTCTCCCCCTATCAGTCTCCTCCTTCCAGTCTCCCCCTATCAGTCTCTCCCTATCGGTCTCCCCCTATCAGTCTCCCCCTCCAGTCTCCTCCTATCAGTCTCCCCCTATCAGTCTCCCCCTATCAGTCTCCCCCTATCAGTCTCCTCCTTCCAGCCTCTCCCTATCGGTCTCCTCCTTCCAGTCTCCTCCTATCAGTCTCCTCCTATCGGTCTCCTCCTATCGGTCTCCTCCTATCAGTCTCCTCCATCCAGTCTCTCCCTATCAGTCTCCTCCTATCAGTCTCCTCAGAGAACGCATCACACAGCTGGAGGAGGACACCAGGTACACAGTCCACTGTCTCCTCCTTTCGGTCTCCTCCTTTCAGTCTCCCCCTATCAGTCTCCTCCTTTCGG
>NW_027003132.1:45089-50089 GCF_036934945.1 Oncorhynchus masou masou | reverse complement strand
AGAGGCAGAGGGAGGGAGAGACTGAGGGAGGGAGAGACTGGGGGAGGGAGGGAGAGACTGAGGGAGGGAGAGAGAGGCAGAGGGAAGGAAAGAGAGACTGAGAGAGGGAGAGACTGAGGGAGGGAGAGAGAGGCAGAGGGAAGGAAAGAGAGACTGAGAGAGGGAGAGACTGAGGGAGGGAGAGAGAGGCAGAGGGAGGGAGAGAGAGGGAAGGAAAGAGAGACTGAGAGAGGGAGAGACTGAGGGAGGGAGGGAGAGACTGAGGGAGGGAGAGAGAGGCAGAGGGAGGGAGAGAGAGGGAAGGAAAGAGAGACTGAGAGAGGGAGAGACTGAGGGAGGGAGAGACTGGGAGAGGGAGGGAGAGACTGAGGAAGGGAGAGAGAGGGAAGGAAAGAGAGACTGAGAGAGGGAGAGACTGAGGGAGGGAGAGACTGGGGGAGGGAGGGAGAGACTGAGGAAGGGAGAGGGAGGGAGGGAGAGACAGAGGGAGAGACTGAGGGAGGGAGGGAGGGAGAGAGATGGAAGGAAAGAGAGACTGAGGGAGGGAGAGACTGAGGGAGGGAGGGAGAGAGATGGAAGGAAAGAGAGACTGAGGGAGGGAGAGAGAGGCAGAGGGAGGGAGAGACTGAGGGAGGGAGGGAGAGACTGAGGAAGTGAGAGGGAGGGAGGGACTGAGGGAGGGAGGGAGAGACTGAGGGAGGGAGGGAGAGACTGAGGGAGAGGCGGAGGGAGGGAGAGAGAGAGGCGGGGGGAGGAAGGGAGAGGCGGAATGAGAGAGCGACAGTGAGGCGGAGTCAGGGAGGGAGAGAGAGTGGTTTTGCCGGTCTCAAGGTGTGCCTCCCTCTCTCTGTCTCTACTTTCACTGTCACCCTTTTCACCTTTCGTGTCTTGGTCACTTCCTGTCTGCACTGATCCCTGTTTCAACAAGCCTCTACACTGTAGTGGTGTAGTACAGTAGAAACCCCACAGACCAACAAGCCTCTACACTGTAGTGGTGTAGTACAGTAGAAACCCCACAGCCCAACAAGCCTCGACACTGTAGTGGTGTAGTACAGTAGAAACCCCACAGCCCAACAAGCCTCTACACTGTAGTGGTGTAGTACAGTAGAAACCCCACAGACCAACAAGCCTCTACACTGTAGTGGTGTAGTACAGTAGAAACCCCACAGCCCAACAAGCCTCTACACTGTAGTGGTGTAGTACAGTAGAAACCCCACAGCCCAACAAGCCTCTACACTGTAGTGGTGTAGTACAGTAGAAACCCCACAGACCAACAAGCCTCTACACTGTAGTGGTGTAGTACAGTAGAAACCCCACAGCCCAACAAGCCTCTACACTGTAGTGGTGTAGTACAGTAGAAACCCCACAGACCAACAAGCCTCTACACTGTAGTGGTGTAGTACAGTAGAAACCCCACAGACCAACAAGCCTCTACACTGTAGTGGTGTAGTACAGTAGAAAGGTATTGGGGGGGGGGCAGGGTAGCCTAGTGGTTAGAGCGTTGGACTAGTAACCTGTTCTTTATATCTGAAAGGTATTGGGGGGGGGGGGGGCAGGGTAGCCTAGTGGTTAGAGCGTTGGACTAGTAACCTGTTCTTTATATCTGAAAGGTATTGGGGGGGCAGGGTAGCCTAGTGGTTAGAGCGTTGGATTAGTAACCTGTTCTTTATATCTGAAAGGTATTGGGGGGGGGGGCAGGGTAGCCTAGTGGTTAGAGCGTTGGACTAGTAACCTGTTCTTTATATCTGAAAGGTATTGGGGGGGGGGCAGGGTAGCCTAGTGGTTAGAGCGTTGGACTAGTAACCTGTTCTTTATATCTGAAAGGTATTGGGGGGGCAGGGTAGCCTAGTGGTTAGAGCGTTGGATTAGTAACCTGTTCTTTATATCTGAAAGGTATTGGGGGGGGGCAGGGTAGCCTAGTGGTTAGAGCGTTGGACTAGTTACCTGTTCTTTATATCTGAAAGGTATTGGGGGGGGCAGGGTAGCCTAGTGGTTAGAGCGTTGGACTAGTAACCTGTTCTTTATATCTGAAAGGTATTGGGGGGGGCAGGGTAGCCTAGTGGTTAGAGCGTTGGACTAGTAACCTGTTCTTTATATATGAAAGGTATTGGGGGGGGTAGCCTAGTGGTTAGAGCGTTGGACTAGTAACCTGTTCCTTATATCTGAAAGGTATTGGGGGGGGGCAGGGTAGCCTAGTGGTTAGAGCGTTGGATTAGTAACCTGTTCTTTATATCTGAAAGGTATTGGGGGGGGGGGGGGCAGGGTAGCCTAGTGGTTAGAGCGTTGGACTAGTAACCTGTTCTTTATATCTGAAAGGTATTGGGGGGGGGGCAGGGTAGCCTAGTGGTTAGAGCGTTGGACTAGTAACCTGTGCTTTATATCTGAAAGGTATTGGGGGGGGCAGGGTAGCCTAGTGGTTAGAGCGTTGGACTAGTAACCTGTTCTTTATATCTGAAAGGTATTGGGGGGGGCAGGGTAGCCTAGTGGTTAGAGCGTTGGACTAGTAACCTGTTCTTTATATCTGAAAGGTATTGGGGGGGCAGGGTAGCCTAGTGGTTAGAGCGTTGGACTAGTAACATGTTCTTTATATCTGAAAGGTATTGGGGTGGGGGGGGCAGGGTAGCCTAGTGGTTAGAGCGTTGGACTAGTAACCTGTTCTTTATATCTGAAAGGTATTGGGGGGGGCAGGGTAGCCTAGTGGTTAGAGCGTTGGACTAGTAACCTGTTCTTTATATCTGAAAGGTATTGGGGGGGGGGGCAGGGTAGCCTAGTGGTTAGAGCGTTGGACTAGTAACCTGTTCTTTATATCTGAAAGGTATTGGGGGGGGGCAGGGTAGCCTAGTGGTTAGAGCGTTGGACTAGTAACCTGTTCTTTATATATGAAAGGTATTGGGGGGGGGCAGGGTAGCCTAGTGGTTAGAGCGTTGGACTAGTAACCTGTTCTTTATATCTGAAAGGTATTGGGGGGGCAGGGTAGCCTAGTGGTTAGAGCGTTGGACTAGTAACCTGTTCTTTATATCTGAAAGGTATTGGGGGGGCAGGGTAGCCTAGTGGTTAGAGCGTTGGACTAGTAACCTGTTCTTTATATCTGAAAGGTATTGGGGGGGGGCAGGGTAGCCTAGTGGTTAGAGCGTTGGACTAGTAACCTGTTCTTTATATCTGAAAGGTATTGGGGGGGCAGGGTAGCCTAGTGGTTAGAGCGTTGGACTAGTAACCTGTTCTTTATATCTGAAAGGTATTGGGGGGGGGGGGCAGGGTAGCCTAGTGGTTAGAGCGTTGGACTAGTAACCTGTTCTTTATATCTGAAAGGTATTGGGGGGGGGCAGGGTAGCCGAGAGGTTAGAGCGTTGGACTAGTAACCTGTTCTTTATATATGAAAGGTATTGGGGGGGGGGGGGGCAGGGTAGCCTAGTGGTTAGAGCGTTGGACTAGTAAACTGTTCTTTATATCTGAAAGGTATTGGGGGGGGGGGCAGGGTAGCCTAGTGGTTAGAGCGTTGGACTAGTAACCTGTTCTTTATATCTGAAAGGTATTGGGGGGGGGGGCAGGGTAGCCTAGTGGTTAGAGCGTTGGACTAGTAACCTGTTCTTTATATCTGAAAGGTATTGGGGGGGCAGGGTAGCCTAGTGGTTAGAGCGTTGGACTAATAACCTGTTATTTATATATGAAAGGTATTGGGGGGGGGGGGGGGGGGGGCAGGGTAGCCTAGTGGTTAGAGCGTTGGACTAGTAACCTGTTCTTTATATCTGAAAGGTATTGGGGGGGGCAGGGTAGCCTAGTGGTTAGAGCGTTGGACTAGTAACCTGTTCTTTATATATGAAAGGTATGGGGGGGCAGGGTAGCCTAGTGGTTAGAGCGTTGGACTAGTAACCTGTTCTTTATATCTGAAAGGTATTGGGGGGGGCAGGGTAGCCTAGTGGTTAGAGCGTTGGACTAGTAACCTGGTCTTTATATCTGAAAGGTATTGGGGGGGGGGCAGGGTAGCCTAGTGGTTAGAGCGTTGGACTAGTAACCTGTTCTTTATATCTGAAAGGTATTGGGGGGGGGGGCAGGGTAGCCTAGTGGTTAGAGCGTTGGACTAGTAACCTGTTCTTTATATCTGAAAGGTATTGGGGGGGGGGGCAGGGTAGCCTAGTGGTTAGAGCGTTGGACTAGTAACCTGTTCTTTATATCTGAAAGGTATTGGGGGGCAGGGTAGCCTAGTGGTTAGAGCGTTGGACTAGTAACCTGTTCTTTTTATCTGAAAGGTATTGGGGGGGGGCAGGGTAGCCTAGTGGTTAGAGCGTTGGACTAGTAAACTGTTCTTTATATCTGAAAGGTATTGGGGGGGGGCAGGGTAGCCTAGTGGTTAGAGCGTTGGACTAGTAACCTGTTCTTTATATCTGAAAGGTATTGGGGGGGCAGGGTAGCCTAGTGGTTAGAGCGTTGGACTAGTAACCTGTTCTTTATATCTGAAAGGTATTGGGGGGGGGGCAGGGTAGCCTAGTGGTTAGAGCGTTGGACTAGTAACCTGTTCTTTATATCTGAAAGGTATTGGGGGCAGGGTAGCCTAGTGGTTAGAGCGTTGGACTAGTAACCTGTTCTTTATATCTGAAAGGTATTGGGGGGGGCAGGGTAGCCTAGTGGTTAGAGCGTTGGACTAGTAACCTGTTCTTTATATCTGAAAGGTATTGGGGGGGGGGCAGGGTAGCCTAGTGGTTAGAGCGTTGGACTAGTAACCTGTTCTTTATATATGAAAGGTATTGGGGGGGGGGGGCAGGGTAGCCTAGTGGTTAGAGCGTTGGACTAGTAACCTGTTCTTTATTTATTATATTTATTATATGTATTTAGTGATGTTATCAGTGATATATTTAGTGATGTTATCAGTGATGTATTTAGTGATGTTATCAGTGATGTATTTAGTGATGTTATCAGTGATGTATTTAGTGATGTTATCAGTGATGTATTTAGAGGTTATCAGTGATGTATTTAGTGATGTTATCAGTGATGTATTTAGTGAT
>NW_027003132.1:0-44589 GCF_036934945.1 Oncorhynchus masou masou | reverse complement strand
CTTGTACTTCGTTCCGATTTACGTATTGCTAGGTGTTGCCTCCTAACCCTTCTATATCAGTACTCCTCCCTAACCCCTAACCCTTCTATATCAGTACTCCTCCCTAACCCTTCTATATCAGTACTCCTCCCTAACCCTTCTATATCAGTACCCCCTCCCCCAACCCTTCTATATCAGTACCCCTCCTAACCCTTCTATATCAGTACTCCTCCCTAACCCTTCTATATCCCAGTACTCCTCCCTAACCCTTCTATATCAGTAACCTTCTCTCCCTAACCCTTCTATCAGTACTCCTCCTAACCCTTCTATATCAGTACTCCTCCTAACCCTTCTATATCAGTACTCCCTCCCCCTAACCCCTCTGGGTCAGTACCCCTCCCTAACCCTTCTATATCAGTACCCCTCCTAACCCTTCTATATCAGTACTCCTCCCCTAACCCTTCTATATCAGTACTCCTCCCTAACCCTTCTGGGTCGGTACCCCTCCCTAACCCTTCTATATCAGTACCCCTCCCTAACCCTTCTAGGTCAGTACTCCTCCCTAACCCTTCTATATCCAGTACTCCTCCCTAACCCTTCTATATCAGTACTCCTCCCTAACCCTTCTATATCAGTACTCCTCCCTAACCCCTTCTATATCAGTACTCCTCCCTAACCCTTCTATGTCAGTACCCCTCTCTAACCCTTCTATATCAGTACCCCTCCTAAGGCCCCTCCTCTAACCCTTCTAGGTCAATACTCCTCCTAACCCTTCTATATCAGTACTCCTCCCTAACCCTTCTATATAACCCCTAGGTCAATACTCCTCCCTAACCCTTCTAGGCCAGTACTCCTCCCTAACCCTTCTAGGTCAGTACTCCTCCCTAACCCCTATATCTACTCCCCTAATATATATCAGTACTCCTCCTAACCCTCCTACTCCTCCTCCTAACCCTTCTATATCAGTAACCCTTCTCCTCCCTAACCCTTCTATATCAGTACTCCTCCCTAACCCTTCTATATCAGTACTCCTCCCTAACCCTTCTATATCAGTACTCCTCCCTAACCCCTTCTAGTCAGCACCCCTCCCTAACCCTCCTAGGTCAGTACTCCTCCCTAACCCTTCTATATCAGTACTCCTCCCTAACCCTTCTATATCAGTACTCCTCCCTAACCCTTCTATATCAGTACCCTCCCTAACCCTTCTATATCAGTACCCCTCCCTAACCCTTCTATATCAGTACTCCTCCCTAACCCTTCTATATCAGTACTCCTCCTAACCCTTCTATATCAGTACTCCTCCCTAACCCTCCTATCAGTACCCCTCCTAACCCTCCTAGGTCCAGTACCCTCTAACCCCTTCTATATCAGTAGTACTCCTCCCTAACCTTCTATATCAGTACTCCTCCCTAACCCTTCTATATCAGTACTCCCCTCCTAACCCTTCTGAGTCAGTACCCCTCTAACCCTCCCTATATCAGTACTCTCCCTAACCCTTCTATATCAGTACCCCTCCTAACCCTTCTATATCATTACCCTCCCTAACCCTTCTATATCAGTACTCCTCCTAACCCTTCTATATCAGTACTCCTCCCTAACCCTTCTATATCAGTACCCCTCCTTAACCCTCCTAGGCCAGTACCCTTCTAGGTCAGTACTCCTCTCTAACCCTTCTATATCAGTACCCCTCCCTAACCCTTCTAGGCCAGTTACTCTCCCCTAACCCTCCTAGGTCAGAACCCTTCTAGGTCAATACTCCTCCCTAACCCTTCTAGGCCAGTACTCCTCCCTAACCCTTCTATATCAATACCCTCTCTAACCCTTCTATATCAGTACTCCCTAACCCTTCTATATCAGTACTCCTCCCTAACCCTTCTATATCAGTCCTCCTCCCTAACCCTTCTATATCAGTACTCCTCCTAACCCTTCTATATCAGTACTCCTCCCTAACCCTTCTATATCAGTACTCCTCCTAACCCCTTCCAGTACCCCTCCTAACCCTTCTATATCAGTACTCCTCCCCCTAACCCTTCTATATCAGTACCCCTCCCTAACCCTTCTAGGTCAGTACTCCTCCCTAACCCTTCTGGGTATATCAGTACTCCTCCCTAACCCTTCTATATCAGTACTCCTCCCTAACCCTTCTATATCAGTACTCCTCCCTAACCCTTCTATATCAGTACTCCTCCCTAACCCTTCTATATCAGTACCTTCTAGATCCTCCTAACCCTTCTGGGTCAGAACTCCCTCCCTAACCCTTCTATATCAGTACTCCTCCCTAACCCTTCTATATCAGTACCCCTCCCTAACCCTTCTATATCAGTACCTCCTCTCCCTAACCCTTCTATATCAGTACTCCTCCCCTAACCCTTCTATATCAGTACCCCTCCTTCTATATCAGTGCTCCTCCCTAACCCTTCTATATCAGTACTCCTCCCTAACCCTTCTATATCAGTACTCCTCCCTAACCCTTCTATATCAGTACCCCCTCCTAACCCTTCTATATCAGTACTCCTCCCTAACCCCTTCTATATCAGTACCCCTCCCTAACCCTTCTATATCAGTACCCCTCCCTAACCCTTCTATATCAGTACTCCTCCCTAACCCTTCTATATCAGTACCCCTCCCTAACCCTTCTATATCAGTACTCCTCCCTAACCCTTCTATATCAGTACCCCTCCCTAACCCTTCTATATCAGTACTCCTCCCTAACCCCTTCTATATCAGTACTCCTCCCTAACCCTTCTATATCAGTACTCCTCCCTAACCCTTCTATATCAGTACTCCTCCCCTAACCCTTCTATATCAGTACTCCTCCCTAACCCTTCTATATCAGTACTCCTCCCTAACCCTTCTCAGGTCAGTACTCCTCCCCTAACCCCAGGTCAGTACTCCTCCCTAACCCTTCTATATCAGTACTCCTCCCAACCCTTCTATATCAGTACTCCTCCCTAACCCTTCTATATCAGTACCCCCCCTAACCCCCTAACCCTAACCCTAAGGGCTTCTATGGATGAGGTCTAAGATAAATATATACAGTGCCTCCCTAACCCTTCTATTCAGTACTCCTCCCTAACCCTTTATGCTAACCCTTTTGCCACCCATTTCAGGCTTCAAACATAAATATATAAAACTGTATTTTTTTTGTGAAGAATCAACAACAAGTGGGACACAATCATGAAGTGGAACGACATTTATTGGATATTTCAAACTTTTTAACAAATCAAAAACTGAAAAATTGGGCGTGCAAAATTATTTCAACCCCTTTACTTTCCTAAGTGCAGCAAACTCTCTCCAGAAGTTCAGTGAGGATCTCTGAATGATCCATTGTTGACCTAAATGACTAATGATGACTCCTCCCTAAATACAATCCACCTGTGTGTAATCAAGTCTCCTAACCCTTCTATAAATGCTAACCTTCACTGTGATTGTCTCAGAGGTCCGTTAAAGCTTCTAGAGAGCATCCTGAAGAACTAAGGAACACACCAGGCAGGTCCACCCTAGATACTATTTGTGAAGAAGTTTAAAGCCGGTACTCCTCCTAACCCTTCTTTGGATACTAAAAAGATTTCCCAAACTTTTAAACATCCCAATAGAGCACTCCTCCCTAACCCTTGATAATATTGAAATGGAAGGAGTATGAGACCACTGCAAACCCTTCTACCAAGACCTGGCCGTAACCCTCTAAACCTTCAGCTCATACAAGGAGAAGACTGACCCTTCTAGAGATGCAGCCCTAAGGCCCATGATCACTCTGGATGAACTGCAGAGATCTACAGCTGAGGTGGGAGACTCTGTCCATAGGACAACAATCCCTTCTATATTGCACAAATCTGGCCTTTATGGAAGAGTGGCAAGAAGAAAGCCATTTCTTAAAGATATCCATAAAAAGTGTAGTTCAAAGTTTGCCACAAGCCACCTGGGAGACACACCAAACATGTGGAAGAAGGTGCTCTGGTCAGATGAAACCAAAATGGAACTTTTTGGCAACAATGCAAAACGTTATGTTTGGCGTAAAAGTAACACAGCTCATCACCCTAACCACAAATGATAGTCCCACTAAGCACAAACCAGATGGGATGGTTTATTGCTGCAGAATGCTGTGGTAGCCATGCTGGTTAAATGTGCCTTGAATTCTAAATAAACCACTGACACTGTCACCAGCAAAGCACCATCACACCTCCTCCTCCATGCTTCATGAAGTGGGAACCACACATGCAGAGATCATCTCACGAAGACACAGTGCTTGGAACCAAAAATCTCATATTTGGACTCCTCAGACCGAAGGACATGTTTCCTCCGGTCTAATGTCCACTGCTCTAAACCTTGTTTCTTGGTCCAAGTCTCTTCTTCTTATTGGAAGAAATCTCTTCTTCTTATTGGTGTCTTTTAGTAGTGGTTTATTTGCAGCAATTCGACCACGAAGGTCTGATTCACGCAGTCTCCTCTCAGTGAACAGTGAAGCATTTATTTGGGCTAAAATTTCTGAGGCTGGTAACTCTACTGAACTGATCCTCTGCAGCAGAGGGAACTCTACTGAACTGATCCTCTGCAGCAGAGGGCTGAACTGATCCTCTGCACTGCAGAACTCTAATGAAACTCTAACTCTAATGAACTGATCCTCCTCTGCATCCTCTGCAGCAGGGAACTCTAATGAACTGATCCTCTGCAGCCAGGGTAACTCTACTGAACTGATCCTCTGCAGCAGAGGGAACTCTGATCCTCCGGACTCTACTGATCTCTGCAGCATGGTCTAATGAACTGATCCTCTACAGCAGAGAACTCTTATGAACTGTCCTCTGCAGCAGAGGGAACTCTACTGAACTGATCCTCTGCAGCAGAGGACTCTACTGAACTGATCCTCTCATGAACTGATCCTCTACAGCAGAGGAATGGTCTTCCTTTCCTGTGGCGGTCCTCATGAGAGACAGTTTCATCACAGAGCTTGATGGTTTTTGCGACTGCACTTGAAGAAACTTTCAAAGTTCTTGAAATGTTCCGTATTGACTGACCTTCATGTCTTAAAGTAATGATGGACTGTCGTTTCTCTTTGCTTATTTGAGCTCTTCTTGCCATGATATGGACTTGGTCTGTTACCCAACAGGGATGTCTTCTGTGTACCACCCCTACATTGTCAACACAACTGATTGGCTCAAAAGCATTAAGAAGGAAAGAAATTCCACAATTTAACAAAGCACACCTGTTAATTGAAATGCATTCCAGGTGATTACCTCATTAAGCTGGTTGAGAGAATGCCAAGAGTGTGCAAAGCTGTCATCAAGGCAAAGGATGGCTACAATCAGGTATAATATAATGGTTTTTCCACAGAGACCACTACAAGACAGAGTACGATAATAAACTTGCTGAGGAGCTGGAGAACATTCGTCTGAAGACCAGCCAGGAGATCGATAGCCTGCAGAGGACCTCAAAGGAGATGTACGAGAGAGAGAACAGGTGAGATTATAGAGATGTACCAGAGAGAGAACAGGTGAGATTATAGAGATGTACGAGAGAGAGAACAGGTGAGATCATAGAGATGTACCAGAGAGAGAACAGGTGAGATTATAGAGATGTACCAGAGAAAGAGAGAGAACAGGTGAGATTATAGAGATGTACCAGAGAGAGAACAGGTGAGATTATAGTGATGTACCAGAGAGAGAACAGGTGAGATTATAGAGATGTACCAGAGAGAGAGAGAGAGAGAACAGGTGAGATTATAGAGATGTACCAGAGAGAGAGAGAGAACAGGTGAGATTTTAGAGCTGTACCAGAGAGAGAGAGAACAGGTGAGATTTTAGAGATATACCAGAGAGAGTGAACAGGTGAGATTATAGTGATATACCAGAGAGAGTGAACAGGTGAGATTATAGTGATGTACCAGAGAGAGAACAGGTGAGATTATAGAGATGTACCAGAGAGAGAACAGGTGAGATTATAGAGATGTACCAGAGAGAGAGAACAGGTGAGATTATAGAGATGTACCAGAGAAAGAGAGAGAACAGGTGAGATTTTAGAGATGTACCAGAGAGAGAGAGAAAAGGTGAGATTATAGTGATGTACCAGAGAGAGAGAGAACAGGTGAGATTATAGTGATGTACCAGAGAGAGAACAGGTGAGATTATAGAGATGTACCAGAGAGAGAGAGAGAGAACAGGTGAGATTATAGAGATGTACCAGAGAGAGAACAGGTGAGATTATAGAGATGTACCAGAGAGAGAGAGAGAACAGGTGAGATTTTAGAGCTGTACCAGAGATGGAGAGAGAGAGAGAGAGAGAGAACAGGTGAGATTATAGATAAGTACCAGAGAGAGAGAGAGAGAGAAAAGGTGAGATTATAGAGATGTACCAGAGAGAGAGAGAGAACAGGTGAGATTATAGAGATGTACCAGAGAGAGAACAGGTGAGATGATAGAGATGTACCAGAGAGAGAACAGGTGAGATGATAGAGATGTACCAGAGAGAGAGAGAGAGAACAGGTGAGATTATAGAGATGTACCAGAGAGAGAGAACAGGTGAGATGATAGAGATGTACCAGAGAGAGAGAACAGGTGAGATTATAGAGATGTACCAGAGAAAGAGAGAGAACAGGTGAGATGATAGAGATGTACCAGAGAGAGAACAGGTGAGATGATAGAGATGCACCAGAGAGAGAGAGAACAGGTGAGATTATAGAGATGTACGAGAGAGAGAGAACAGGTGAGATGATAGAGATGACCCAGAGAGAGAACAGGTGAGATGATAGAGATGTACCAGAGAGAGAGAGAACAGGTGAGATTATAGAGATGTACCAGAGAGAGAGAACAGGTAAGATTATAGAGATGTACGAGAGAGAGAGAGAACAGGTGAGATGATAGAGATGACCCAGAGAGAGAACAGGTGAGATGATAGAGATGTACCAGAGAGAGAACAGGTGAGATGATAGAGATGTACCAGAGAGAGAGAGAGTGAGAGAGAACAGGTGAGATGATATAGATGACCCAGAGAGAGAACAGGTGAGATGATAGAGATGTACCAGAGAGAGAACAGGTGAGATGATAGAGATGTACCAGAGAGAGAGAGAACAGGTGAGATGATAGAGATGTACCAGAGAGAGAACAGGTGAGATGATATAGATGTACCAGAGAGAGAGAGAACAGGTGAGATTATAGAGATGTACGAGAGAGAGAGAGAGAGAGAGAGAGAGAGAGAGAGAGAGAACAGGTGAGATGATAGAGATGTACCAGAGAGATAACAGGTGAGATGATAGAGATGTACCAGAGAGAGAACAGGTGAGATGATAGAGATGTACCAGAGAGAGAGAGAACAGGTGAGATGATAGAGATGTACCAGAGAGAGAGAGAGAGAACAGGTGAGATGATAGAGATGTACCAGAGAGAGAGAGAGAGAACAGGTGAGATGATAGAGATGTACCAGAGAGAGAGAGAGAGAACAGGTGAGATGATAGAGATGTACCAGAGAGAGAGAACAGGTGAGATGATAGAGATGGAACAGAGAGAGAACAGGTGAGATGATAGAGATGTACCAGAGAGAGAGAGAGAGAACAGGTGAGATGATAGAGCTGTACCAGAGAGAGAGAGAGAGAACAGGTGAGATGATAGAGATGTACCAGAGAGAGAGAGAGAGAACAGGTGAGATGATAGAGATGTACCAGAGAGAGAGAACAGGTGAGATGATAGAGATGGAACAGAGAGAGAACAGGTGAGATGATAGAGATGTACCAGAGAGAGAGAACAGGTGAGATGATAGAGATGGAACAGAGAGAGAACAGGTGAGATGATAGAGATGTACCAGAGAGAGAGAACAGGTGAGATGAGAGAGAGAGAGAACAGGTGAGATGATAGAGATGACCCAGAGAGAGAGAGAGAGAACAGGTGAGATGATAGAGATGACCCAGAGAGAGAACAGGTGAGATGATAGAGATGACCCAGAGAGAGAACAGGTGAGATGATAGAGATGGAACAGAGAGAGAACAGGTGAGATGATAGAGATGTACCAGAGAGAGAGAACAGGTGAGATGATAGAGATGAGAGAACAGGTGAGATGATAGAGATGACCCAGAGAGAGAGAGAGAGAACAGGTGAGATGATAGAGATGACCCAGAGAGAGAACAGGTGAGATGATAGAGATGACCCAGAGAGAGAACAGGTGAGATTATAGAGATGTACGAGAGAGAGAGAGAGAGAGAGAGAGAGAGAGAGAGAGAGAGAGAGAACAGGTGAGATGATAGAGATGTACCAGAGAGATAACAGGTGAGATGATAGAGATGTACCAGAGAGAGAACAGGTGAGATGATAGAGATGTACCAGAGAGAGAGAGAACAGGTGAGATGATAGAGATGTACCAGAGAGAGAACAGGTGAGATGATAGAGATGTACCAGAGAGAGAGAGAGAGAACAGGTGAGATGATAGAGATGTACCAGAGAGAGAACAGGTGAGATGATAGAGATGGAACAGAGAGAGAGCAGGTGAGATGATAGAGATGTACCAGAGAGAGAGAACAGGTGAGATGATAGAGATGGAACAGAGAGAGAACAGGTGAGATGATAGAGATGTACCAGAGAGAGAGAACAGGTGAGATGATAGAGATGACCCAGAGAGAGAGAGAGAGAACAGGTGAGATGATAGAGATGACCCAGAGAGAGAGAGAGAGAACAGGTGAGATGATAGAGATGACCCAGAGAGAGAACAGGTGAGATGATAGAGATGACCCAGAGAGAGAACAGGTGAGATGATAGAGATGGAACAGAGAGAGAACAGGTGAGATGATAGAGATGTACCAGAGAGAGAGAACAGGTGAGATGATAGAGATGACCCAGAGAGAGAGAGAGAGAGAACAGGTGAGATGATAGAGATGACCCAGAGAGAGAGAGAGAGAACAGGTGAGATGATAGAGATGACCCAGAGAGAGAGAGAGAGAACAGGTGAGATGATAGAGATGACCCAGAGAGAGAACAGGTGAGATGATAGAGATGACCCAGAGAGAGAGAGAGAGAGAGAACAGGTGAGATGATAGAGATGACCCAGAGAGAGAGAGAGAGAACAGGTGAGATGATAGAGATGACCCAGAGAGAGAACAGGTGAGATGATAGAGATGACCCAGAGAGAGAACAGGTGAGATGATAGAGATGACCCAGAGAGAGAACAGGTGAGATGATAGAGATGACCCAGAGAGAGAGAGAACAGGTGAGATGATAGAGATGGAACAGAGAGAGAACAGGTGAGATGATAGAGATGTACCAGAGAGAGAGAACAGGTGAGATGATAGAGATGGAACAGAGAGAGAACAGGTGAGATGATAGAGATGACCCAGAGAGAGAACAGGTGAGATGATAGAGATGACCCAGAGAGAGAACAGGTGAGATGATAGAGATGACCCAGAGAGAGAACAGGTGAGATGATAGAGATGACCCAGAGAGAGAACAGGTGAGATGATAGAGATGCTGCCCTTGTCCTCCAGAGGGAACCCTTTCACTGTGTTCTGAATACAGTGCTGTACTTCACTCAGACCAGGTATTCAGATATTCAACAAATTGTGTGATTCAGTGCCCCTAAAAATGCACCTTATTCCCTATTTAGTGCCCTTGTCGAAAGTAGTGCGCTATGCACCCTATTCGATAGTAGTGCGCTATGCACCCTATTCGATAGTAGTGCGCTATGTACCCTATTCGATTCGTACCCATAGGTACCATTTGAGACAGTTTGATTGGGAGACTTTTAATTATTTTTTTTTTACTTGAAGTCGATTGTTTGTTAATTCTGCATGGGTTTTAATTCTTACTGCTTCTGTCTGTCCTCTAGGAACCTCCGTGAGACGCGGGACAACGCAGTGCTGGAGAAGGACAGAGCGACGACGGCAGAGAGAGAGACACAGGCCAGATACGACCAGCTACTAGAACAGTAAGAGACACAGGCCAGATACGACCAGCTACTAGAACAGTAAGAGAGAGAGAGACCATATACTACCAGCTACTAGAACAGTAAGAGAGAGAGACCAGATACTACCAGCTACTAGAACAGTAAGAGAGACAGGCCAGATACGACCAGCTACTAGAACAGTAAGAGACAGGCCAGATACGACCAGCTACTAGAACAGTAAGAGACACAGGCCAGATACGACCAGCTACTAGAACAGTAAGAGAGAGAGACCAGATACTACCAGCTACTAGAACAGTAAGAGAGACAGGCCAGACACTACCAGCTACTAGAACAGTAAGAGAGAGAGAGACCATATACTACCAGCTACTAGAACAGTAAGAGAGACAGACCAGATACTACCGACTACTAGAACAGTAAGAGAGAGAGAGACCAGATACGACCAGCTACTAGAACAGTAAGAGAGAGAGAGACCAGATACTACCAGCTACTAGAACAGTAAGAGAGAGAGACCAGATACTACCAGCTACTAGAACAGTAAGAGAGAGAGACCAGATACTACCAGCTACTAGAACAGTAAGAGAGAGAGAGACCAGATACTACCAGCTACTAGAACAGTAAGAGAGAGAGAGACCAGATACTACCAGCTACTAGAACAGTAAGAGAGAGAGACCAGATTCTACCGACTACTAGAACAGTAAGAGAGAGAGACCAGATACTACCAGCTACTAGAACAGTAAGAGAGAGACCAGATACTACCAGCTACTAGAACAGTAAGAGAGAGAGACCAGATACTACCAGCTACTAGAACAGTAAGAGAGAGACCAGATACTACCAGCTACTAGAACAGTAAGAGAGAGAGACCAGATACTACCAGCTACTAGAACAGTAAGAGAGAGAGAGAGACCAGATACTACCAGCTACTAGAACAGTAAGAGAGAGAGACCAGATACTACCAGCTACTAGAACAGTAAGAGAGAGAGAGACCAGATACTACCAGCTACTAGAACAGTAAGAGAGAGATAGGGACCAGATACTACCGACTACTAGAACAGTAAGAGAGAGAGAGACCAGATACTACCAGCTACTAGAACAGTAAGAGAGAGACCAGATACTACCAGCTACTAGAACAGTAAGAGAGAGAGACCAGATACTACCAGCTACTAGAACAGTAAGAGAGAGACCAGATACTACCAGCTACTAGAACAGTAAGAGAGAGAGACCAGATACTACCAGCTACTAGAACAGTAAGAGAGAGAGAGACCATATACTACCAGCTACTAGAACAGTAAGAGAGAGAGACCAGATACTACCAGCTACTAGAACAGTAAGAGAGAGAGACCAGATACTACCAGCTACTAGAACAGTAAGAGAGAGAGACCAGATACTACCAGCTACTAGAACAGTAAGAGAGAGAGAGACCAGATACTACCAGCTACTAGAATGGTAAGAGAGAGAGAGACCATATACTACCAGCTACTAGAACAGTAAGAGAGAGAGACCAGATACTACCAGCTACTAGAATAGTAAGAGAGAGAGACCAGATACTACCAGCTACTAGAACAGTAAGAGAGAGAGAGACCAGATACTACCAGCTACTAGAATGGTAAGAGAGAGAGAGACCATATACTACCAGCTACTAGAACAGTAAGAGAGAGAGACCAGATACTACCAGCTACTAGAACAGTAAGAGAGAGAGAGACCAGATACTACCAGCTACTAGAATGGTAAGAGAGAGAGAGACCATATACTACCAGCTACTAGAACAGTAAGAGAGAGAGAGACCAGATACTACCAGCTACTAGAACAGTAAGAGAGAGAGACCAGATACTACCAGCCTGGTTCCAATACAATAGTTAGTGTGCCGGTTTAGATTCAGTTTTGCCTTTTTCGACTAAAACGACTAAGTTCATGTTGAAGGGGGTGGATTGTTTGAACCAGCACTCTCTGATACACTTGATACATACAGGCCCTGGTCTATATATATACATACAGGCCCTGGTCTATATATATATACATACAGGCCCTGGTCTATATATATATACATACAGGCCCTGGTCTATATATATACATACAGGCCCTGGTCTATATATATATATATATACATACATACAGGCCCTGGTCTATATATATATACATACAGGCCCTGGTCTATATATATACATACAGGCCCTGGTCTATATATATACATACAGGCCCTGGTCTATCTATATACATACAGGCCCTGGTCTATATATATATATATACAGGCCCTGGTCTATATATATACATTCATACAGGCCCTGGTCTATATATATACATACAGGCCCTGGTCTATATATATACATACAGGCCCTGGTCTATATATATACATACAGGCCCTGGTCTATATATATATACATACAGGCCCTGGTCTATATATATATACATACAGGCCCTGGTCTATATATATATATATACATACAGGCCCTGGTCTATATATATATACATACAGGCCCTGGTCTATATATATATACATACAGGCCCTGGTCTATATATATACATACAGGCCCTGGTCTATATACATACATACAGGCCCTGGTCTATATATATATATATACATACAGGCCCTGGTCTATATATATATACATACAGGCCCTGGTCTATATATATACATACAGGCCCTGGTCTATATATATACATACAGGCCCTGGTCTATATATATATATACAGGCCCTGGTCTATATATATACATACAGGCCCTGGTCTATATATATATATACATACAGGCCCTGGTCTATATATATATATATATACATACAGGCCCTGGTCTATATATATATATACATACAGGCCCTGGTCTATATATATATATACATACAGGCCCTGGTCTATATATATATACATACAGGCCCTGGTCTATATATATATATACATACAGGCCCTGGTCTATATATATACATACAGGCCCTGGTCTATATATATATATATACATACATACAGGCCCTGGTCTATATATATATATACATACAGGCCCTGGTCTATATATATATATATACATACAGGCCCTGGTCTATATATATATATACATACAGGCCCTGGTCTATATATATATATATACATACAGGCCCTGGTCTATATATATATATATACATACAGGCCCTGGTATATATATATATATATATATACATACAGGCCCTGGTCTATCTATATATATATACATACAGGCCCTGGTCTATATATATATATATATATATATATACATACAGGCTCTGGTCTATATATATATATACATACAGGCCCTGGTCTATATATATATATATACATACATACATACAGGCCTGTAAGGTCTACTACACCTGTTGTATTACAGTGAAAAGCTAAATACAACAGGTGTAGTAGACCTCACAGTGAAATGCTGAATACAACAGGTGTAGTAGACCTCACAGTGAAATGCTGAATACAACAGGTGTAGTAGACCTCACAGTGAAATGCTGAATACAACAGGTGTAGTAGACCTTACAGTGAAATGCTGAATACAACAGGTGTAGTAGACCTTACAGTGAAATGCTGAATACAACAGGTGTAGTAGAACTCACAGTGAAATGCTGAATACAACAGGTGTAGTAGACCTCACAGTGAAATGCTGAATATAACAGGTGTAGTAGACCTCACAGTGAAATGCTGAATACAACAGGTGTAGTAGACCTTACAGTGAAATGCTGAATACAACAGGTGTAGTAGACCTTACAGTGAAATGCTGAATACAACAGGTGTAGTAGACCTTACAGTGAAATGCTGAATACAACAGGTGTAGTAGACCTGAATACAACAGGTGTAGTAGACCTCACAGTGAAATGCTGAATACAACAGGTGTAGTAGACCTCACAGTGAAATGCTGAATACAACAGGTGTAGTAGACCTTACAGTGAAATGCTTACTTACAAGTCCTTAACCAACAATGCTGTTTCAAAAAAATGAATACGAGTAAGAAATCCAAGTAACAAGTAGTTATGGCAGCAGGAAAATAACAAGAGCCAGACTATATACAGGCAGTACCAGTACAGAGTCCATGTTTATCTTTATATTAGGTTATATTTTAGTTCAAGTTAGTATACGTTACTAAAGCTACTTTTATGATACCCTGTTAACATGTTTGTTCCTTCCTGAGGACATAACTTGGTAGCACTTCAAAGGTGTATCATTCTGTACGTAATAACCCGTCTGACTGGATTCCACTGAGATGTCTGTCTCGACATCATGGGTGTCATGGTTATCAGCTTGACCTTTACATGTTGGGGAGAACACCTGGTTGTGATGTGCTTTCTCTTGACTGGTTGGCTGTCTGGCGAGACATCATGATTATCAGCTTGACCTTTACATGTTGGGGAGAACACCTGGTTGTGTTGTGCTTTCTCTGACTGGTTGGCTGGCTGGCTGGTTGACTAGCTGGTTGACTGACTGGTTGACTGACTGGTTGACTGGCTGACTGGTTGACTGACTGGTTGACTGGCTGGTTGACTGACTGACTGGCTGGTTGACTGACTGACTGACTGGCTGGTTGACTGACTGACTGGCTGGTTGACTGACTGGCTGACTGACTGACTGGCTGACTGACTGGCTGGTTGACTGACTGACTGACTGGCTGGTTGACTGACTGACTGGCTGGTTGACTGACTGACTGACTGACTGACTGGCTGACTGACTGGCTGGTTGACTGACTGACTGGCTGGTTGACTGACTGACTGACTGGCTGACTGACTGACTGGCTGACTGACTGGCTGGTTGACTGACTGACTGACTGGCTGACTGACTGACTGACTGGCTGACTGACTGGCTGACTGACTGACTGACTGGCTGGTTGACTGACTGACTGGCTGGTTGACTGACTGACTGACTGGCTGACTGACTGACTGGTTGACTGACTGGCTGGTTGACTAACTGGCTGACTGGCTGACACTGGTTGACTGACTGCCTTGCTGGTTGACTGACTGGTTGACTGACTGCCTTGCTGGTTGACTGACTGGCTGACTGACTAGCTGACTGACTGGTAGACTGTCTGGCTGACTGACTGGTTGACTGACTGCCTGGCTGGTTGACTGACTGACTGGCTGGTTGACTGAATGGTTGACTGACTGACTGACTGGCTGGTTGACTGACTGACTGCCTGGCTGACTGGCTGGTTGACTGACTGACTGACTGGCTGGTTGACTGACTGACTGACTGGCTGGTTGACTGACTGACTGACTGACTGACTGACTGGCTGGTTGACTGACTGACTGACTGACTGACTGGCTGGTTGACTGACTGACTGACTGGCTGGTTGACTGACTGACTGACTGACTGGCTGGTTGACTGACTGACTGACTGACTGGCTGGTTGACTGACTGACTGACTGGCTGGTTGACTGAATGGTTGACTGACTGACTGACTGGCTGGTTGACTGACTGACTGCCTGGCTGGTTGACTGACTGACTGACTGACTGACTGACTGGCTGGTTGACTGACTGACTGACTGGCTGGTTGACTGACTGACTGACTTGCTGGTTGACTGACTGACTGACTGGCTGGTTGACTGACTGACTGACTGGCTGGTTGACTGACTGACTGACTGGCTGGTTGACTGACTGACTGACTGACTGACTGGCTGGTTGACTGACTGGTTGACTGACTGCCTGGCTGGCTGACTGACTGAGTGGTTAATGATGTTTAATTAAAGGGTGTTCATATGGAAGTAGTCAGTCAACTGGCGTCACAGCTTCGGTGTGATCAAACGTTTAGCTACAGCTTCGCTATGAACAAACGTTTAGCGACAGTTTGAAGGTGAATAGCATTTATGATTTACGAGGAAGTTAGTTTCACAATGTCCGGTAACATCTTTGGGTTTTGGCTCAGTTTTTTTTAGATGTTTTTAACCCTACGCTGTCAGTGTGTCTTTGACAGGGTCAGGCCTGCAATATATAGAGGTTGTTTGATGGTTTCTCCAGTACTTTAGAGATCTCTACAATATATAGAGGTTGTTTGATGGTTTCCCCAGTACTTTAGAGGTCTCTGCAATATATAGATGTTGTTTGATGGTTTCTCCAGTACTTTAGAGATCTCTACAATATATAGAGGTTGTTTGTTGGTTTCTCCAGTGTAATATCCCAGTACTTTAGAGGTCTCTGCAATATATAGAGGTTGTTTGATGGTTTCTCCAGTACTTTAGAGATCTCTACAATATATAGAGGTTGTTTGTTGGTGTCCCCAGTGTAATATCCCAGTACTTTAGAGATCTCTACAATATATAGAGGTTGTTTGATGGTTTCTCCAGTACTTTAGAGGTCTCTACAATATATAGATGTTGTTTGTTGGTTTCTCCAGTACGTTAGAGGTCTCTACAATATATAGATGTTGTTTGATGGTTTCTCCAGTACTTTAGAGATCTCTACAATATATAGAGGTTGTTTGATGGTTTCCCCAGTGTAATATCCCAGTACTTTAGAGGTCTCTACAATATATAGATGTTGTTTGTTGGTTTCTCCAGTGTAATATCCCAGTACTTTAGAGGTCTCTACAATATATAGAGGTTGTTTGATGGTTTCTCCAGTACATTAGAGGTCTCTGCAATATATAGAGGTTGTTTGATGGTTTCTCCAGTACTTTAGAGATCTCTACAATATATAGAGGTTGTTTGATGGTTTCTCCAGTACTTTAGAGGTCTCTACAATATATAGATGTTGTTTGTTGGTTTCTCCAGTACGTTAGAGGTCTCTACAATATATAGATGTTGTTTGATGGTTTCTCCAGTACTTTAGAGGTCTCTGCAATATATAGATGTTGTTTGTTGGTTTCCCCAGTGTAATATCCCAGTACTTTAGAGGTCTCTACAATATATAGATGTTGTTTGTTGGTTTCTCCAGTACTTTAGAGGTCTCTACAATATATAGATGTTGTTTGTTGGTTTCTCCAGTACTTTAGAGGTCTCTGCAATATATAGATGTTGTTTGATGGTTTCTCCAGTACTTTAGAGGTCTCTACAATATATAGATGTTGTCTGTTGGTTTCTCCAGTACGTTAGAGGTCTCTACAATATATAGATGTTGTTTGTTGGTTTCTCCAGTGTAATATCCCAGTACTTTAGAGGTATCTACAATATATAGATGTTGTTTGATGGTTTCTCCAGTACTTTAGAGATCTCTACAATATATAGATGTTGTCTGTTGGTTTCTCCAGTACGTTAGAGGTCTCTACAATATATAGATGTTATTTGTTGGTTTCTCCAGTACTTTAGAGATCTCTACAATATATAGATGTTGTCTGTTGGTTTCCCCAGTACTTTAGAGGTCTCTACAATATATAGATGTTGTCTGTTGGTTTCTCCAGTACTTTAGAGGTCTCTACAATATGTAGATGTTGTTTGATGGTTTCTCCAGTACTTTAGAGATCTCTACAATATATAGATGTTGTTTGTTGGTTTCTCCAGTGTAATATCCCACTACTTAAAAAAAAGATATATATATATTTCACCTTTGTTGAACCAGGTAAGCTCGTTGAGAACAAGTTCTCAATTGCAACTGCGACCTGGCCAGGATAAAGCAAAGCAGTTCGACACATACAATGACACAGAGTTACACATGGAGTAAACAAACATACAGTCAGTAATACAGTATCAACAAGTCTATATACGATGTGAGCAAATGAGGTGAGATTAGGGAGGTAAAGGCAAAAAAAGGATGACATTACCGAAGTCGAGGATCGGTAGGATGGTCAGTTTTACGAGGGCATGTTTGGCAGCATGAGTGAAGGATGCTTTGTTGCGAAATAGGAAGCCGATTCTAGATTTAATTTTGGATTGGAGATGCTTAATGTGAGACTGGAAGGAGAGTTTACAGTCCACCCAGACACCTAGGCATTTGTAGTTGTCCACATATTCTAAGTCAGAACCGTCCAGAGTAGTGATGCTGGATGGGCGAGCAGGTGCGGGCAGCGATCGGTTTAGTTTTACTTGCGTTTAAGAGCAGTGGATTTATCGGTGGTGACAGTGTTCATAGGTCTCCCTCAGAGGTCTCCTGAAACTGCTCCAGTCACATTTCATCCCTGTAGCCTGGGGGAGCTCCTCGTACAACGGTCCTCTTCCTGTTGACAGCATGTGTCCACATAGTGACCCACGAATAATGATATAAACATTCTGTCTTGTCTACATGTCAAGTTGCCGTTGATAGACGTTGACAAGGATGGGTGTCATAGTAACAGTAATGGTCAGTGTGATGGGTGTCACGGTAACTATGGACGTCACGGTAACAGTAATGGTCAGTGTTCAAATCCCAATGTTTTATTTGACTCTGTGAGTATGAAGACCCAACCCCCCGTGTAGATGAACAACATATTTCTCCCTGGTTGTTGTAGATCCTAATGGCAGTATTTAGGTCCCAGCTACTGTATCTCAGGCCTGGTTTCCCTAGTCCTCCTCCCCAGCAGAGCAGTAGTGATCTCAGAGGGACTGTCACTGAGCTCGTCCCAGTGCTGCGTGCCAGACATTCCTGTAGGTCCTGTACAGCAGCTGGCCATCCGCTGTTGTTCTGCTGGGGGCATGGAGCTCCCAGTCGCTTCAACCACCCCCCTACGGCTCCCATTCACCAGGCAGCAGGCACTTGTTGTGGGGCCAACAACGACAGATGCTGCTCCAGCAGCCCAGCCCCCCAATCACATGATGTAGGACATCCCGCTATTCTGGGATAAGGAAAGATAAGGACATGTTTGATATGTATGGTGTCAACACATTTCTGTACATGCTGTCACCATACCGGGTCTCTAGTGTCAGTGGTTCCAATCCTCCAGAACCCCTAACAGAACACATTATATACTGGGTCTCTAATGCCAGTGGTTCCAGTCCTCCAGAACCCCTAACAGAACACATTATATACTGGGTCTCTAGTGCCAGTGGTTCCAGTCCTCCAGAACCCCTAACAGAACACATTATATACTGGGTCTCTAGTGTCAGTGGTTCCAGTCCTCCAGAACCCCCAACAGAACCCATTATATACTGGGTCTCTAATGCCAGTGGTTCCAGTCCTCCAGAACCCCTAACAGAACACATTATATACTGGGTCTCTGATGCCAGTGGTTCCAGTCCTCCAGAACCCCCAACAGAACACATTATATACTGGGTCTCTAGTGTCAGTGGTTCCAGTCCTCCAGAACTCCCAACAGAACACATTATATACTGGGTCTCTAATGCCAGTGGTTCCCTACTCTGATACCCCCAACAGAACCCATTATATACTGGGTCTCTAATGCCAGTGGTTCCAGTCCTCCAGAACCCCCAACAGAACACATCATATACTGGGTCTCTAATGCCAGTGGTTCCAGTCCTCCAGAACCCCTAACAGAACACATTATATACTGGGTCTCTAATGCCAGTGGTTCCAGTCCTCCAGAACCCCTAACAGAACACATTATATACCGGGTCTCTAGTGTCAGTGGTTCCAGTCCTCCAGACCCCCTAACAGAACACATTATATACTGGGTCTCTAACGCCAGTGGTTCCAGTCCTCCAGAACCCCTAACAGAACACATGTCCAACTCCAAACACTGATATGATTTGGTAATAATCCCAGTCTATTAACCAACAGTGATGTGGTTTTCAGTGGAAGTATTCTCCTTCCCCGCAGGCCAACACCTGCCTTTTCACTATGTCACAAACAGACAGACTTCTTCTATGGTAGTTCTACATTATGGCCCATTTTCACCTGCCTTTTCACTGTGCCACAAACAGACAGACTTCTTCTATGGTAGTTCAACATTATGGCCCATTTTCACCTGCCTTTTCACTATGCCACAAACAGACAGACTTCTTCTATGGTAGTTCTACATTATGGCCCATTTTCACCTGCCTTTTCACTGTGCCACAAACAGACAGACTTCTTCTATGGTAGTTCGACATTATGGCCCATTTTCACCTGCCTTTTCACTATGCCACAAACAGACAGACTTCTTCTATGGTAGTTCTACATTATGGCCCATTTTCGCCTGCCTTTTCACTGTGCCACAAACAGACAGACTTCTTCTATGGTAGTTCTACATTATGGCCCATTTTCACCTGCCTTTTCACTGTGCCACAAACAGACAGACTTCTTCTATGGTAGTTCAACATTATGGCCCATTTTCACCTGCCTTTTCACTGTGCCACAAACAGACAGACTTCTTCTATGGTAGTTCGACATTATGGCCCATTTTCACCTGCCTTTTCACTATGCCACAAACAGACAGACTTCTTCTATGGTAGTTTGACATTATGGCCCATTTTCACCTGCCTTTTCACTATGTCACAAACAGACAGACTTCTTCTATGGTAGTTTGACATTATGGCCCATTTTCACCTGCCTTTTCACTATGTCACAAACAGACAGACTTCTTCTATGGTAGTTCAACATTATGGCCCATTTTCACCTGCCTTTTCACTATGTCACAAACAGACAGACTTCTTCTATGGTAGTTCAACATTATGGCCCATTTTCACCTGCCTTTTCACTATGCCACAAACAGACAGACTTCTTCTATGGTAGTTCGACATTATGGCCCATTTTCACCTGCCTTTTCACTGTGCCACAAACAGACAGACTTCTTCTATGGTAGTTCGACATTATGGCCCATTTTCACCTGCCTTTTCACTATGCCACAAACAGACAGACTTCTTCTATGGTAGTTCGACATTATGGCCCATTTTCACCTGCCTTTTCACTGTGCCACAAACAGACAGACTTCTTCTATGGTAGTTCGACATTATGGCCCATTTTCACCTGCCTTTTCACTGTGCCACAAACAGACAGACTTCTTCTATGGTAGTTCTACATTATGGCCCATTTTCGCCTGCCTTTTCACTGTGCCACAAACAGACAGACTTCTTCTATGGTAGTTCTACATTATGGCCCATTTTCACCTGCCTTTTCACTGTGCCACAAACAGACAGACTTCTTCTATGGTAGTTCTACATTATGGCCCATTTTCACCTGCCTTTTCACTGTGCCACAAACAGACAGACTTCTTCTATGGTAGTTCGACATTATGGCCCATTTTCACCTGCCTTTTCACTGTGCCACAAACAGACAGACTTCTTCTATGGTAGTTCGACATTATGGCCCATTTTCACCTGCCTTTTCACTATGCCACAAACAGACAGACTTCTTCTATGGTAGTTTGACATTATGGCCCATTTTCACCTGCCTTTTCACTATGTCACAAACAGACAGACTTCTTCTATGGTAGTTCAACATTATGGCCCATTTTCACCTGCCTTTTCACCTGCTTTTTCACTATGCCACAAACAGACAGACTTCTTCTATGGTAGTTCGACATTATGGCCCATTTTCACCTGCCTTTTCACTATGCCACAAACAGACAGACTTATTCTATGGTAGTTCGACATTAAGGCCCATTTTCACCTGCCTTTTCACCTGCTTTTTCACTATGCCACAAACAGACAGACTTCTTCTATGGTAGTTCGACATTATGGCCCATTTTCACCTGCCTTTTCACTATGCCACAAACAGACAGACTTCTTCTATGGTAGTTCTACATTATGGCCCATTTTCGCCTGCCTTTTCACTGTGCCACAAACAGACAGACTTCTTCTATGGTAGTTCTACATTATGGCCCATTTTCACCTGCCTTTTCACTGTGCCACAAACAGACAGACTTCTTCTATGGTAGTTCTACATTATGGCCCATTTTCACCTGCCTTTTCACTGTGCCACAAACAGACAGACTTCTTCTATGGTAGTTCAACATTATGGCCCATTTTCACCTGCCTTTTCACTATGCCACAAACAGACAGACTTCTTCTATGGTAGTTCTACATTATGGCCCATTTTCGCCTGCCTTTTCACTGTGCCACAAACAGACAGACTTCTTCTATGGTAGTTCTACATTATGGCCCATTTTCACCTGCCTTTTCACTGTGCCACAAACAGACAGACTTCTTCTATGGTAGTTCTACATTATCGTCCATTTTCACCTGCCTTTTCACTATGCCACAAACAAACAGACTTCTTCTATGGTAGTTCTACATTATGGCCCATTTTCGCCTGCCTTTTCACTGTGCCACAAACAGACAGACTTCTTCTATGGTAGTTCAACATTATGGCCCATTTTCACCTGCCTTTTCACTATGCCACAAACAGACAGACTTCTTCTATGGTAGTTCGACATTATGGCCCATTTTCACCTGCCTTTTCACTATGCCACAAACAGACAGACTTCTTCTATGGTAGTTTGACATTATGGCCCATTTTCACCTGCCTTTTCACTATGTCACAAACAGACAGACTTCTTCTATGGTAGTTTGACATTATGGCCCATTTTCACCTGGTGCCACAAACAGACAGTTCTATGGTAGTACAACACCTGCCTTTTCACTGTGCAAACAGACACTTTTCTATGGTAGTTCTACATTATGGCCCATTTTCTGCCTTTTGCCACAAACAGACAGACTTCTTCTATGGTAGTTCGACATTATGGCCCATTTTCACCTGCCTTTTCACTATGCCACAAACAGACAGACTTCTTCTATGGTAGTTCGACATTATGGCCCATTTTCACCTGCCTTTTCACTATGCCACAAACAGACTTCTTCTATGGTAGTTCGACATTATGGCCCATTTTCACCTGCCTTTTCACTGTGCCACAAACAGACAGACTTCTTCTATGGTAGTTCAACATTATGGCCCATTTTCACCTGCCTTTTCACTATGCCACAAACAGACAGACTTCTTCTATGGTAGCACAACACCTGCCTTTTCACCTGCCTTTTCACTATGCCACAAACAGACAGACTTCTTCTATGGTAGTTTGACATTATGGCCCATTTTCACCTGCCTTTTCACTGTGCCACAAACAGACAGACTTCTTCTATGGTAGTTTGACATTATGGCCCATTTTCACCTGCCTTTTCACTATGTCACAAACAGACAGACTTCTTCTATGGTAGTACAACACCTGCCTTTTCACCTGCCTTTTCACTGTGCCACAAACAGACAGACTTCTTCTATGGTAGTTTGACATTATGGCCCATTTTCACCTGCCTTTTCACTGTGCCACAAACAGACAGACTTCTTCTATGGTAGTTCTACATTATGGCCCATTTTCACCTGCCTTTTCACTGTGCCACAAACAGACAGACTTCTTCTATGGTAGTTCAACATTATGGCCCATTTTCACCTGCCTTTTCACTGTGCCACAAACAGACAGACTTCTTCTATGGTAGTTCGACATTATGGCCCATTTTCACCTGCCTTTTCACTATGCCACAAACAGACAGACTTCTTCTATGGTAGTTCTACATTATGGCCCATTTTCACCTGCCTTTTCACTATGCCACAAACAGACAGACTTCTTCTATGGTAGTACAACACCTGCCTTTTCACCTGCCTTTTCACTGTGCCACAAACAGACAGACTTCTTCTATGGTAGTTTGACATTATGGCCCATTTTCACCTGCCTTTTCACTGTGCCACAAACAGACAGACTTCTTCTATGGTAGTTCTACATTATGGCCCATTTTCACCTGCCTTTTCACTGTGCCACAAACAGACAGACTTCTTCTATGGTAGTTCAACATTATGGCCCATTTTCACCTGCCTTTTCACTGTGCCACAAACAGACAGACTTCTTCTATGGTAGTTCGACATTATGGCCCATTTTCACCTGCCTTTTCACTATGCCACAAACAGACAGACTTCTTCTATGGTAGTTCAACATTATGGCCCATTTTCACCTGCCTTTTCACTATGCCACAAACAGACAGACTTCTTCTATGGTAGTTCAACATTATGGCCCATTTTCACCTGCCTTTTCACTATGCCACAAACAGACAGACTTCTTCTATGGTAGTACAATGGCACCTGCCTTTTCGCCTGCCTTTTCACTGTGCCACAAACAGACAGACTTCTTCTATGGTAGTTCTACATTATGGCCCATTTTCACCTGCCTTTTCACTGTGCCACAAACAGACAGACTTCTTCTATGGTAGTTCTACATTATGGCCCATTTTCACCTGCCTTTTCACTGTGCCACAAACAGACAGACTTCTTCTATGGTAGTTCTACATTATGGCCCATTTTCACCTGCCTTTTCACTGTGCCACAAACAGACAGACTTCTTCTATGGTAGTTCGACATTATGGCCCATTTTCACCTGCCTTTTCACTATGCCACAAACAGACAGACTTCTTCTATGGTAGTTCTACATTATGGCCCATTTTCACCTGCCTTTTCACTATGCCACAAACAGACAGACTTCTTCTATGGTAGTTTGACATTATGGCCCATTTTCACCTGCCTTTTCACTATGCCACAAACAGACAGACTTCTTCTATGGTAGTTTGACATTATGGCCCATTTTCACCTGCCTTTTCACTATGCCACAAACAGACAGACTTCTTCTATGGTAGTACAACACCTGCCTTTTCACTGTGCCACAAACAGACAGACTTCTTCTATGGTAGTTCGACATTATGGCCCATTTTCACCTGCCTTTTCACTGTGCCACAAACAGACAGACTTCTTCTATGGTAGTTTGACATTATGGCCCATTTTCACCTGCCTTTTCACTGTGCCACAAACAGACAGACTTCTTCTATGGTAGTTCATTACATTATGGCCCATTTTCACCTGCCATTTTCACTGTGCCACAAACAGACAGACTTCTTCTATGGTAGTTCGACATTATGGCCCATTTTCACCTGCCTTTTTTGCCACAAACAGACAGACTTCTTCTGCCTGGCCCATTTCACTTTTCACTGTGCCACAAACAGACAGACTTCTTCTATGGCCCATTTTAGCCTTTTCACTATGCCACAAACAGACATTATGTAGCCCATTTTCACCTGCCTTTTCACTATGCCACAAACAGACAGACTTCTTCTATGGTAGTTTGACATTATGGCCCATTTTCACCTGCCTTTTCACTGTGCCACAAACAGACAGACTTCTTCTATGGTAGTTCTACATTATGGCCCATTTTCACCTGCCTTTTCACTGTGCCACAAACAGACAGACTTCTTCTATGGTAGTTCTACATTATGGCCCATTTTCACCTGCCTTTTCACTGTGCCACAAACAGACAGACTTCTTCTATGGTAGTTCGACATTATGGCCCATTTTCACCTGCCTTTTCACTATGCCACAAACAGACAGACTTCTTCTATGGTAGTTTCATTACATTATGGCCCATTTTCACCTGCCTTTTCACTATGCCACAAACAGACAGACTTCTTCTATGGTAGTTCAACATTATGGCCCATTTTCACCTGCCTTTTCACTATGTCACAAACAGACAGACTTCTTCTATGGTAGTTCAACATTATGGCCCATTTTCACCTGCCTTTTCACTATGCCACAAACAGACAGACTTCTTCTATGGTAGTTTGACACCTGCCATTTTCACCTGCCTTTTCACTGTGCCACAAACAGACAGACTTCTTCTATGGTAGTTTGACATTATGGCCCATTTTCACCTGCCTTTTCACTGTGCCACAAACAGACAGACTTCTTCTATGGTAGTTCTACATTATGGCCCATTTTCACCTGCCTTTTCACTGTGCCACAAACAGACAGACTTCTTCTATGGTAGTTCAACATTATGGCCCATTTTCACCTGCCTTTTCACTGTGCCACAAACAGACAGACTTCTTCTATGGTAGTTCTACATTATGGCCCATTTTCACCTGCCTTTTCACTATGCCACAAACAGACAGACTTCTTCTATGGTAGTTTACATTATGGCCCATTTTCACCTGCCTTTTCACTGTGCCACAAACAGACAGACTTCTTCTATGGTAGTCTGGCCCATTTTCACCTGCCTTTTCACTGTGCCACAAACAGACAGACTTCTTCTATGGTAGTTTGACATTATGGCCCATTTTCACCTGCCTTTTCACTGTGCCACAAACAGACAGACTTCTTCTATGGTAGTTCTACATTATGGCCCATTTTCACCTGCCTTTTCACTGTGCCACAAACAGACAGACTTCTTCTATGGTAGTTCAACATTATGGCCCATTTTCACCTGCCTTTTCACTGTGCCACAAACAGACAGACTTCTTCTATGGTAGTTCTACATTATGGCCCATTTTCACCTGCCTTTTCACTGTGCCACAAACAGACAGACTTCTTCTATGGTAGTTCTACATTATGGCCCATTTTCACCTGCCTTTTCACTTGCCACAAACAGACAGACTTCTTTATGGCCCATTTTCACCTGCCTTTTCACTATGCCACAAACAGACAGACTTCTTCTATGGTAGTTCAACATTATGGCCCATTTTCACCTGCCTTTTCACTGTGCCACAAACAGACAGACTTCTTCTATGGTAGTTCAACATTATGGCCCATTTTCACCTGCCTTTTCACTGTGCCACAAACAGACAGACTTCTTCTATGGTAGTTCAACATTATGGCCCATTTTCACCTGCCTTTTCACTGTGCCACAAACAGACAGACTTCTTCTATGGTAGTTCGACATTATGGCCCATTTTCACCTGCCTTTTCACTATGCCACAAACAGACAGACTTCTTCTATGGTAGTTCAACATTATGGCCCATTTTCACCTGCCTTTTCACTATGCCACAAACAGACAGACTTCTTCTATGGTAGTTCTACATTATGGCCCATTTTCGCCTGCCTTTTCACTGTGCCACAAACAGACAGACTTCTTCTATGGTAGTTTACATTATGGCCCATTTTCACCTGCCTTTTCACTGTGCCACAAACAGACAGACTTCTTCTATGGTAGTTCTACATTATGGCCCATTTTCACCTGCCTTTTCACTGTGCCACAAACAGACAGACTTCTTCTATGGTAGTTTGACATTATGGCCCATTTTCACCTGCCTTTTCACTGTGCCACAAACAGACAGACTTCTTCTATGGTAGTTCGACATTATGGCCCATTTTCACCTGCCTTTTCACTGTGCCACAAACAGACAGACTTCTTCTATGGTAGTTCGACATTATGGCCCATTTTCACCTGCCTTTTCACTATGCCACAAACAGACAGACTTCTTCTATGGTAGTTTGACATTATGGCCCATTTTCACCTGCCTTTTCACTGTGCCACAAACAGACAGACTTCTTCTATGGTAGTTTGACATTATGGCCCATTTTCACCTGCCTTTTCACTGTCACAAACAGACAGACTTCTTCTATGGTAGTTCAACATTATGGCCCATTTTCACCTGCCTTTTCACTATGCCACAAACAGACAGACTTCTTCTATGGTAGTTCAACATTATGGCCCATTTTCACCTGCCTTTTCACTGTGCCACAAACAGACAGACTTCTTCTATGGTAGTTCTATGGTAGTTTGACATTATGGCCCATTTTCACCTGCCTTTTCACTATGCCACAAACAGACAGACTTCTTCTATGGTAGTTCTGACATTATGGCCCATTTTCACCTGCCTTTTCACTATGCCACAAACAGACAGACTTCTTCTATGGTAGTTTGACATTATGGCCCATTTTCACCTGCCTTTTCACTATGCCACAAACAGACAGACTTCTTCTATGGTAGTTCAACATTATGGCCCATTTTCACCTGCCTTTTCACTATGCCACAAACAGACAGACTTCTTCTATGGTAGTTCGACATTATGGCCCATTTTCACCTGCCTTTTCACTGTGCCACAAACAGACAGACTTCTTCTATGGTAGTTCGACATTATGGCCCATTTTCACCTGCCTTTTCACTATGCCACAAACAGACAGACTTCTTCATTTTATGGTGCCACAAACAGACAGACTTCTTCTATGGTAGTTCAACATTATGGCCCATTTTCACCTGCCTTTTCACTGTGCCACAAACAGACAGACTTCTTCTATGGTAGTTTGACATTATGGCCCATTTTCACCTGCCTTTTCACTGTGCCACAAACAGACAGACTTCTTCTATGGTAGTTCAACATTATGGCCCATTTTCACCTGCCTTTTCACTGTGCCACAAACAGACAGACTTCTTCTATGGTAGTTCTGACATTATGGCCCATTTTCACCTGCCTTTTCACTATGCCACAAACAGACAGACTTCTTCTATGGTAGTTTGACATTATGGCCCATTTTCACCTGCCTTTTCACTGTGCCACAAACAGACAGACTTCTTCTATGGTAGTTCTACATTATGGCCCATTTTCACCTGCCTTTTCACTATGCCACAAACAGACAGACTTCTTCTATGGTAGTTCAACATTATGGCCCATTTTCACCTGCCTTTTCACTGTGCCACAAACAGACAGACTTCTTCTATGGTAGTTCAACATTATGGCCCACATTATGGCCCATTTTCACCTGCCTTTTCACTGTGCCACAAACAGACAGACTTCTTCTATGGTAGTTCGACATTATGGCCCATTTTCACCTGCCTTTTCACTATGCCACAAACAGACAGACTTCTTCTATGGTAGTTCAACATTATGGCCCATTTTCACCTGCCTTTTCACTATGCCACAAACAGACAGACTTCTTCTATGGTAGTTCAACATTATGGCCCATTTTCACCTGCCTTTTCACTGTGCCACAAACAGACAGACTTCTTCTATGGTAGTTCAACATTATGGCCCATTTTCACCTGGCTTTTCACTGTGCCACAAACAGACAGACTTCTTCTATGGTATTTCGACATTATGGCCCATTTTCACCTGCCTTTTCACTGTGCCACAAACAGACAGACTTCTTCTATGGTAGTTCAACATTATGGCCCATTTTCACCTGCCTTTTCACTATGCCACAAACAGACAGACTTCTGCTATGGTAGTTCAACATTATGGCCCATTTTCACCTGCCTTTTCACTATGCCACAAACAGACAGACTTCTTCTATGGTAGTTCAACATTATGGCCCATTTTCACCTGCCTTTTCACTGTGCCACAAACAGACAGACTTCTTCTATGGTAGTTCAACATTATGGCCCATTTTCACCTGCCTTTTCACTGTGCCACAAACAGACAGACTTCTTCTATGGTAGTTCAACATTATGGCCCATTTTCACCTGCCTTTTCACTGTGCCACAAACAGACAGACTTCTTCTATGGTAGTTCAACATTATGGCCCACATTATGTGCCACAAACAGACACTTTTCTATGGTAGTTCAACTGGCCCTTTTCACTGTGCCACAAACAGACAGACTTCTTCTATGGTAGTTCGACATTATGGCCCATTTTCACCTGCCTTTTCACTATGCCACAAACAGACAGACTTCTTCTATGGTAGTTTGACATTATGGCCCATTTTCACCTGCCTTTTCACTGTGCCACAAACAGACAGACTTCTTCTATGGTACCTGCCTTTTCACTATGCCACAAACAGACAGTTCACTACATTATGGCCCATTTTCACCTGCCTTTTCACTGTGCCACAAACAGACAGACTTCTTCTATGGTAGTTTGACATTATGGCCCATTTTCACCTGCCTTTTCACTGTGCCACAAACAGACAGACTTCTTCTATGGTAGTTCTACATTATGGCCCATTTTCACCTGCCTTTTCACTGTGCCACAAACAGACAGACTTCTTCTATGGTAGTTCAACATTATGGCCCATTTTCACCTGCCTTTTCACTATGTGCCACAAACAGACAGACTTCTTCTATGGTAGTTCTACATTATGGCCCATTTTCACCTGCCTTTTCACTGTGCCACAAACAGACAGACTTCTTCTATGGTAGTTCAACATTATGGCCCATTTTCACCTGCCTTTTCACTATGCCACAAACAGACAGACTTCCTATGGTAGTGCCATTTTCACCTTTTCACTGTGCCACAAACAGACAGACTTCTTCTATGGTAGTTCTACATTATGGCCCATTTTCACCTGCCTTTTCACTGTGCCACAAACAGACAGACTTCTTCTATGGTAGTTCAACATTATGGCCCATTTCACCTTCCTTTTTTCACCTGCCTTTTCACTGTGCCACAAACAGACAGACTTCTTCTATGGTAGTTCGACATTATGGCCCATTTTCACCTGCCTTTTCACTGTGCCACAAACAGACAGACTTCTTCTATGGTAGTTCGACATTATGGCCCATTTTCACCTGCCTTTTCACTGTGCCACAAACAGACAGACTTCTTCTATGGTAGTTTGACATTATGGCCCATTTTCACCTGCCTTTTCACTGTGCCACAAACAGACAGACTTCTTCTATGGTAGTTCTACATTATGGCCCATTTTCACCTGCCTTTTCACTGTGCCACAAACAGACAGACTTCTTCTATGGTAGTTCAACATTATGGCCCATTTTCACCTGCCTTTTCACTATGCCACAAACAGACAGACTTCTTCTATGGTAGTTCAACATTATGGCCCATTTTCACCTGCCTTTTCACTGTGCCACAAACAGACAGACTTCTTCTATGGTAGTTCAACATTATGGCCCATTTTCACCTGCCTTTTCACTGTGCCACAAACAGACAGACTTCTTCTATGGTAGTTCAACATTATGGCCCATTTTCACCTGCCTTTTCACTGTGCCACAAACAGACAGACTTCTTCTATGGTAGTTCAACATTATGGCCCATTTTCACCTGCCTTTTCACTATGCCACAAACAGACAGACTTCTTCTATGGTAGTTCAACATTATGGCCCATTTTCACCTGCCTTTTCACTATGCCACAAACAGACAGACTTCTTCTATGGTAGTTCAACATTATGGCCCATTTTCACCTGCCTTTTCACTGTGCCACAAACAGACAGACTTCTTCTATGGTAGTACAACATTATGGCCCTTTTCACCTGCCTTTTCACTGTGCCACAAACAGACAGACTTCTTCTATGGTAGTTCTACATTATGGCCCATTTTCACCTGCCTTTTCACTATGCCACAAACAGACAGACTTCTTCTATGGTAGTTCAACATTATGGCCCATTTTCACCTGGCTTTTCACTGTGCCACAAACAGACAGACTTCTTCTATGGTATTTCAACATTATGGCCCATTTTCACCTGCCTTTTCACTATGTCACAAACAGACAGACTTCTTCTATGTTAGTTCTACATTATGGCCCATTTTCACCTGCCTTTTCACTATGCCACAAACAGACAGACTTCTTCTATGGTAGTACAACACCTGCCTTTTCACCTGCCTTTTCACTGTGCCACAAACAGACAGACTTCTTCTATGGTAGTTCTACATTATGGCCCATTTTCACCTGCCTTTTCACTATGCCACAAACAGACAGACAGATGGCCCTTTTCACCTGCCTTTTCACTGTGCCACAAACAGACAGACTTCTTCTATGGTAGTTTGACATTATGGCCCATTTTCACCTGCCTTTTCAACACAGACAGACTTCTTATAGGCCCATTTTCACCTGCCTTTTCACTGTGCCACAAACAGACAGACTTCTTCTATGGTAGTTTGACATTATGGCCCATTTTCACCTGCCTTTTCACTATGCCACAAACAGACAGACTTCTTCTATGGTAGTTCAACACATTATGGCCCATTTTCAGTTCCTGCCTTTTCACTATGCCACAAACAGACAGACTTCTTCTATGGTAGTTCTATGGTAGTTCTACATTATGGCCCATTTTCACCTGCCTTTTCACTGTGCCACAAACAGACAGACTTCTTCTATGGTAGTTCTACATTATGGCCCATTTTCACCTGCCTTTTCACTGTGCCACAAACAGACAGACTTCTTCTATGGTAGTTCAACATTATGGCCCATTTTCACCTGCCTTTTCACTGTGCCACAAACAGACAGACTTCTTCTATGGTAGTTCAACATTATGGCCCATTTTCACCTGCCTTTTCACTGTGCCACAAACAGACAGACTTCTTCTTCTATGGCCCATTTTAGTTCAGACATTATGGCCCATTTTCACCTGCCTTTTCACTATGCCACAAACAGACAGACTTCTTCTATGGTAGTTTGACATTATGGCCCATTTTCACCTGCCTTTTCACTGTGCCACAAACAGACAGACTTCTTCTATGGTAGTTCGACATTATGGCCCATTTTCACCTGCCTTTTCACTGTGCCACAAACAGACAGACTTCTTCTATGGTAGTTTGACATTATGGCCCATTTTCACCTGCCTTTTCACTGTGCCACAAACAGACAGACTTCTTCTATGGTAGTTCTACATTATGGCCAATTTTCACCTGCCTTTTCACTGTGCCACAAACAGACAGACTTCTTCTATGGTAGTTCAACATTATGGCCCATTTTCACCTGCCTTTTCACTGTGCCACAAACAGACAGACTTCTTCTATGGTAGTTCTACATTATGGCCCATTTTCACCTGCCTTTTCACTGTGCCACAAACAGACAGACTTCTTCTATGGTAGTTCAACATTATGGCCCATTTTCACCTTCCTTTTCACTATGCCACAAACAGACAGACTTCTGCTATGGTAGTTCAACATTATGGCCCATTTTCACCTGCCTTTTCACTATGCCACAAACAGACAGACTTCTTCTATGGTAGTTCAACATTATGGCCCATTTTCACCTGCCTTTTCACTGTGCCACAAACAGACAGACTTCTTCTATGGTAGTTCAACATTATGGCCCATTTTCACCTGCCTTTTCACTGTGCCACAAACAGACAGACTTCTTCTATGGTAGTTCGACATTATGGCCCATTTTCACCTGCCTTTTCACTGTGCCACAAACAGACAGACTTCTTCTATGGTAGTTCGACATTATGGCCCATTTTCAACTGCCTTTTCACTATGCCACAAACAGACAGACTTCTTCTATGGTAGTTTGACATTATGGCCCATTTTCACCTGCCTTTTCACTATGCCACAAACAGACAGACTTCTTCTATGGTAGTACAACACCTGCCTTTTCACCTGCCTTTTCACTGTGCCACAAACAGGCAGACTTCTTCTATGGTAGTTCTACATTATGGCCCATTTTCACCTGCCTTTTCACTATGCCACAAACAGACAGACTTCTTCTATGGTAGTTCAACATTATGGCCCATTTTCACCTGGCTTTTCACTGTGCCACAAACAGACAGACTTCTTCTATGGTATTTCAACATTATGGCCCATTTTCACCTGCCTTTCACTATGTCACAAACAGACAGACTTCTTCTATGTTAGTTCTACATTATGGCCCATTTTCACCTGCCTTTTCACTATGCCACAAACAGACAGACTTCTTCTATGGTAGTACAACACCTGCCTTTTCACCTGCCTTTTCACTGTGCCACAAACAGACAGACTTCTTCTATGGTAGTTCTACATTATGGCCCATTTTCACCTGCCTTTTCACTGTGCCACAAACAGACAGACTTCTTCTATGGTAGTTCAACATTATGGCCCATTTTCACCTGCCTTTTCACTGTGCCACAAACAGACAGACTTCTTCTATGGTAGTTCGACATTATGGCCCATTTTCACCTGCCTTTTCACTGTGCCACAAACAGACAGACTTCTTCTATGGTAGTTCTACATTATGGCCCATTTTCACCTGCCTTTTCACTGTGCCACAAACAGACAGACTTCTTCTATGGTAGTTCAACATTATGGCCCATTTTCACCTGCCTTTTCACTGTGCCACAAACAGACAGACTTCTTCTATGGTAGTTCTACATTATGGCCCATTTTCACCTGCCTTTTCACTGTGCCACAAACAGACAGACTTCTTCTATGGTAGTTCAACATTATGGCCCATTTTCACCTTCCTTTTCACTATGCCACAAACAGACAGACTTCTGCTATGGTAGTTCAACATTATGGCCCATTTTCACCTGCCTTTTCACTATGCCACAAACAGACAGACTTCTTCTATGGTAGTTCAACATTATGGCCCATTTTCACCTGCCTTTTCACTGTGCCACAAACAGACAGACTTCTTCTATGGTAGTACAACACCTGCCTTTTCACCTGCCTTTTCACTGTGCCACAAACAGACAGACTTCTTCTATGGTAGTTCTACATTATGGCCCATTTTCACCTGCCTTTTCACTGTGCCACAAACAGACAGACTTCTTCTATGGTAGTTCAACATTATGGCCCATTTTCACCTGCCTTTTCACTATGCCACAAACAGACAGACTTCTTCTATGGTAGTACAACACCTGCCTTTTCACCTGCCTTTTCACTATGTCACAAACAGACAGACTTCTTCTATGTTAGTTCTACATTATGGCCCATTTTCACCTGCCTTTTCACTATGCCACAAACAGACAGACTTCTTCTATGGTAGTACAACACCTGCCTTTTCACCTGCCTTTTCACTGTGCCACAAACAGACAGACTTCTTCTATGGTAGTTCTACATTATGGCCCATTTTCACCTGCCTTTTCACTGTGCCACAAACAGACAGACTTCTTCTATGGTAGTTCTACATTATGGCCCATTTTCACCTCCCTTTTCACTATGTCACAAACAGACAGACTTCTTCTATGGTAGTTCAACATTATGGCCCATTTTCACCTGCCTTTTCACTGTGCCACAAACAGACAGACTTCTTCTATGGTAGTTCAACATTATGGCCCATTTTCACCTGCCTTTTCACTATGCCACAAACAGACAGACTTCTTCTATGGTAGTTCTACATTATGGCCCATTTTCACCTGCCTTTTCACTATGTCACAAACAGACAGACTTCTTCTATGGTAGTTCGACATTATGGCCCATTTTCACCTCCCTTTTCACTATGTCACAAACAGACAGACTTCTTCTATGGTAGTTCAACATTATGGCCCATTTTCACCTGCCTTTTCACTGTGCCACAAACAGACAGACTTCTTCTATGGTAGTTCAACATTATGGCCCATTTTCACCTGCCTTTTCACTATGCCACAAACAGACAGACTTCTTCTATGGTAGTTCAACATTATGGCCCATTTTCACCTGCCTTTTCACTGTGCCACAAACAGACAGACTTCTTCTATGGTAGTTCAACATTATGGCCCATTTTCACCTGCCTTTTCACTATGCCACAAACAGACAGACTTCTGCTATGGTAGTTCGACATTATGGCCCAGTATTGATACAGTAACACTTGAGGAAGGCTTGGCGGACAGACACAAAGGTTTATTACCGTGTTAATGCCACTGGTTCGAATCCCTGACCCCGTGGAACATCTACCACTGTGCCCTTGAGCAAGGCACTTGACCTTCATAGCTCCCGTAAGTCTTCTACACCTCCGGAAGGTTTTCAGACCACTTGATTTATTGTTGCACCTTTTGTTTTACTGTTCTGTCTAATTCTAAAATGGATTAAATACATTTTTTTTTTTTACCTTTATTTAACTAGGCAATTTACAATTACGGCCTAGGAACAGTGGGTTAACTGCCTGTTCAGGGGCAGAACGACAGATTTTTACCTTGTCAGCTCGGGGATTCGAACTTGCAACCTTTCGGTTACTAGTCCAACGCTCTAACCAGTAGGATACCCCGCCGCCAATCTACACACAATACCCCATATTGACGAAGTGGGAACAGGTTTTTAAGACATTTTTGCAAATGTATTAAAAATAACTAAAAACAGATACCTTATTTTCATAAGTATTCAGGCCCTTTGCTATGAGACCTGACATTGAGCTCAGGTGCGTCCTGTTTCCATTGATCATCCTTGAGGTGTTTCTACAACTTGATTGGAGTCCACCTGTGGTACATTCAATAAGATTGGACGTGATTTAGAAAGGCACACACTTGTTTATACAAGGTCCCACAGTTGACAGTGCATGTCAGAGCAATCTGGGGAAGGGACCAAAACATTTCTGCAGCATTGAAGGTCCCGAAGAACGCCGTGGTCTCCATCATTTTTAATGGAAGAAGTTTGGATCCACCAAGACCATCTCTGCAGCCCTCCACCAATTAGGGAGGTGACCAAGAACCCGACAGAGCGCCAGAGTTCCTCTGTGGAGATGGGAGAACCTTCCAGAAGGACAACCATCTCTGCAGCCCTCCACCAATTAGGCCTTTATGGTAGAGTGGCCAGACGGACGCCACTCCTCTGTAAAAGGCACCTGACAGCCCACTTGGAGTTTGCCAAAAGGCACCTAAAGACTCTCAGACCATGAGAAACAAGATTCTCTGGTCTGATGAAACCAAGATTGAACTCTTTGGCCTGAATACTAAGCGTCACGCGTGGAGGAAACTTGGCACCATCCCTACGGTGAATCATGGTGGTGGCAGCATCATGCTGTGGGGATGTTTTTCATTGGCAGGGACCTGGAGACTAGTCAGGATCGAGGGAAAGATAAACAGAGTACAGAGAGATCCTTGATGAAAACCTTCTCCAGAGTGCTCAGGACCTCAGACTGGGGTGAAGGTTCAACTTCCAACAGGACAACGACCCTGAGCACACAGCCAAGAGAACGCAGGAGTGGCTTCAGGACAACTCTCTGAATGTCCTTGAGTGGCCCAGCCCGGACTTGAACCTGATCAAACATCTCTAGAAAGACCTGAAAATAGCTGTGTAGCGACACTCCCCATCCAACCTGACAGAGCTTGAGAGGATCTGCAGAGAAGAATGGGAGAAACTCCCCAAATACAGGTGTACCAAGCTTGTAACGTCATACCCAAGAAGACTTGAGGCTGTAATCGCTGCCAAAGGTGCTTCAACAAAGTACTGAGTAAAGGGTCTGAATACTTATGTAAATGTAATATTAAATTTATTTTTTTTTTTAAGAAAGAAATTTGCCAAAATGTCAACACATGTTCTTGCCTCATCATTACGGGTTATTATGTGTAGATCGAGGGAAAAGTCTAACTTAACAACATGTGGGAAAAGCCCAGGGGTCTGAATACTTTCCGAATGCTCTGTAAATTACTCAAATGGAAAAGGTATTTTCATAAATTAAAACATTTAAACAACAGGATTTTTCTTTCTTCTACCAGGCAATTTGCCAGCGCTAATTAGATGTGGGCAAACGGAAACCCTGGAGCGTGTGGTGGTGAGCCCGTGTGAGAGGTGCCATGTGCCCTGTCCGGACTTGTCTATGCGGCCCCCAGTAACTCAGGAGTAAAACAGGAAATTGACTCCCCCACAGCTCGTCTCTCTGCGTCAGCCTCAAACAAGAAACTGGTGACTGGCCCATTTTTCACCTGCCCTCCACAGCTCGTCTCTCTCGTCAGCCTCAAACAAGAAACTGGTGACTCCCCTCCACAGCTCGTCTCTCTGCGTCAGCCTCAAACAAGAAACTGGTGACTCCCCTCCACAGCTCGTCTCTCTGCGTCAGCCTCAAACAAGAAACTGGTGACTCCTCTCCACAGCTCGTCTCTCTGCGTCAGCCTCAAACAAGAAACTGGTGACTCCTCTCCACAGCTCGTCTCTCTCGTCAGCCTCAAACAGAATACAATACAGAACCGACGGTCTGATTGAGAAACAACAGTTTATACAGTTGAAGTAGGAAGTTTACATACACCTTAGCCAAATGCGTTTTAACTCAGTTTTTCCACAATTCCTGACATTTTAATCCTAGTTAAAAAAATCCCTGTTTTGGGTCAGTTAGGATCACCACTTTATTTTAAGAATGTGAAATGTCAGAATAATAGTAGAGATAATTATTTATTTCAGCTTTTATTTCTTTCATCACATTCCCAGTGGGTCAGAAGTTTACATACACTCAATTAATATTTGGTAGCATTGCCTTTAAATTGTTTAACTTGGGTCAAATGGTATGGGTATCCTTCCACAAGCTTCCCACAATAAGTTGGGTGAATTTTGGCCCGTTCCTCCTGACAGAGCTGGTGTAACTGAGTCAGGTTTGTAGGCCTCCTTGCTCGCACACGGTTTTTCAGTTCTGCCCACACATTTTCTACAGGATTGAGGTCAGGGCTTTGTGAAGGCCACTCCAATACCTTGACTTTGTTGCCATTTTGCCACAACTGTGGAAGTATGCTTGGGTTCATAACATCTAGTTGCACAGCAGCGCCGATGCTGAACTGGAAGCCAGTTCATAGTAGCAGGAAGTGGCAGCAGGAAGTGGGAGCAGGAAGTGGCAGCAGGAAGTGGGAGCAGGAAGTGGGAGCAGGAAGTGGGAGCAGGAAGTGGCAGCAGGAAGTGGGAGCAGGAAGTGGCAGCAGGAAGTGGGAGCAGGAAGTGGTAAATTCCCCACAGCTCGTCAGCAGGAAGTGGCAGCAGGAAGTGGGAGCAGGAAGTGGCAGCAGGAAGTGGCAGCAGGAAGTGGGAGCAGGAAGTGGCAGCAGGAAGTGGGAGCAGGAAGTGGCAGCAGGAAGTGGCAGCAGGAAGTGGGAGCAGGAAGTGGCAGCAGGAAGTGGGAGCAGGAAGTGGCAGCAGGAAGTGGCAGCAGGAAGTGGGAGCAGGAAGTGGCAGCAGGAAGTGGCAGCAGGAAGTGGGAGCAGGAAGTGGCAGCAGGAAGTGGCAGCAGGAAGTGGGAGCAGGAAGTGGCAGCAGGAAGTGGGAGCAGGAAGAGGCAGCAGGAAGTGGCAGCAGGAAGTGGGAGCAGGAAGTGGCAGCAGGAAGTGGCAGCAGGAAGTGGGAGCAGGAAGTGGGAGCAGGAAGTGGGAGCAGGAAGTGGCAGCAGGAAGTGGCAGCAGGATGAGTGAGCAGACTCAGTCAGCTTAAATAGACCCAATCAGGTAGGTGTGATTTGTTCCTAGCCTTGTCTAATTGGTGCCATCTCAGTTGATGCGTCAGCCTGAAGCAGGGCATTTGGGTTTCCCTTCTGAACAGGCTCAGCTTCATATCTTACACCCACCAGTCAGATTGAGAAACAACCGTTTCATAGATCAACATGAGTCAAAACAATATCACGTTATTGTGTTTATTATGTTGTTAAATATGGAAGCATTTCCTGTCTAGTGTCACTGCAGGTGGTTTGTAGTCAGTGATAAATATGGAACCATTTCCTGTCTAGTATCACTGCAGGTGGTTTGTAGTCAGTGATACATATGGAACCATTTCCTGTCTAGTGTCACTGCAGGTGGTTTGTAGTCAGTGATAAATATGGAACCATTTCCTGTCTAGTATCACTGCAGGTGGTTTGTAGTCAGTGATACATATGGAACCATTTCCTGTCTAGTATCACTGCAGGTGGTTTGTAGTCAGTGATACATATGGAAGCATTTCCTGTCTAGTATCACTGCAGGTGGTTTGTAGTCAGTGATACATATGGAACCATTTCCTGTCTAGTATCACTGCAGGTGGTTTGTAGTCAGTGATACACATGGAACCATTTCCTGTCTAGTATCACTGCAGGTGGTTTGTAGTCAGTGAAACATATGGAACCATTTCCTGTCTAGTATCACTGCAGGTGGTGTGTAGTCAGTGATAAATATGGAACCATTTCCTGTCTAGTATCACTGCAGGTGGTGTGTAGTCAGTGATACACATGGAACCATTTCCTGTCTAGTATCACTGCAGGTGGTTTGTAGTCAGTGATACATATGGAACCATTTCCTGTCTAGTATCACTGCAGGTGGTTTGTAGTCAGTGATACACATGGAACCATTTCCTGTCTAGTATCACTGCAGGTGGTTTGTAGTCAGTGATACATATGGAACCATTTCCTGTCTAGTATCACTGCAGGTGGTTTGTAGTCAGTGATAAATATGGAACCATTTCCTGTCTAGTATCACTGCAGCTGGTTTGTGGTCAGTGATAAATATGGAAGCATTTCCTGTCTAGTATCACTGCGGGTAGTTTGTAGTCAGTGATAAATATGGAACCATTTCCTGTCTAGTATCACTGCAGGTGGTTTGTAGTCAGTGATACATATGGAAGCATTTCCTGTCTAGTATCACTGCAGGTGGTTTGTAGTCAGTGATACATATGGAAGCATTTCCTGTCTAGTATCACTGCAGGTGGTTTGTAGTCAGTGATAAATATGGAACCATTTCCTGTCTAGTATCACTGCAGCTGGTTTGTAGTCAGTGATAAATATGGAACCATTTCCTGTCTAGTATCACTGCAGCTGGTTTGTAGTCAGTGATACACAAGGCCAATAGAACATAGAGTAGGGAGACCTCTACTCTCTCTATCCCAACTTAACACACGTGTTTAACTGAACAGCCCCCATGCAAGATTCACTGGGAAGAGTTCATGTGTCTTGTCTCTGGATAAGAACTCAATGTAAAAGTGTCTCTGTGTCCTCACATTAAATATATAGAACTGTGTGTGTCCAGGTTAAATATATATAACTGTGTGTGTGTGTCCAGGTTAAATATATATAACTGTGTGTGTGTCCCCAGGTTAAATATATATAACTGTGTGTGTCTCCAGGTTAAATATATATAACTGTGAGTGTCCCCAGGTTAAATATATATAACTGTGTGTGTCCAGGTTAAATATATATAACTGTGTGTGTGTCCCCAGGTTAAATATATATAACTGTGTGTGTGTGTCCAGGTTAAATATATATAACTGTGTGTGTCCCCAGGTTAAATATATATAACTGTGTGTGTGTCCAGGTTAAATATATATAATTGTGTGTGTGTCCTCACATTAAATATATATAACTGTGTGTGTCCCCAGGTTAAATATATATAACTGTGTGTGTGTGTCCAGGTTAAATATATATAACTGTGTGTGTGTCAGGTTAAATATATATGACTGTGTGTCCCCAGGTTAAATATATATAACTGTGTGTGTCCAGGTTAAATATATATAACTGTGTGTGTGTCCCCAGGTTAAATATATATAACTGTGTGTGTGTCCAGGTTAAATATATATAACTGTGTGTGTCCCCAGGTTAAATATATAGAACTGTGTGTGTGTCCAGGTTAAATATATATAACTGTGTGTGTGTCCCCAGGTTAAAATATATAACTGTGTGTGTGTCCAGGTTAAATATATATAACTGTGTGTCCCCAGGTTAAATATATATAACTGTGTGTGTCCCCAGGTTAAATATATATAACTGTGTGTGTCTCCAGGTTAAATATATATAACTGTGTGTGTCCAGGTTAAATATATATAACTGTGTGTGTGTCCCCAGGTTAAATATATATAACTGTGTGTGTCCAGGTTAAATATATATAACTGTGTGTGTGTCCCCAGGTTAAATATATATAACTGTGTGTGTCCCCAGGTTAAATATATATAACTGTGTGTCCCCAGGTTAAATATATATAACTGTGTGTCCCCAGGTTAAATATATATAACTGTGTGTGTGTCCAGGTTAAATATATATAACTGTGTGTGTGTCCAGGTTAAATATATATAACTGTGTGTGTCCTCCAGGTTAAATATATATAACTGTGTGTGTCCCCAGGTTAAATATATATAACTGTGTGTGTCCCCAGGTTAAATATATATAACTGTGTGTGTCCCCAGGTTAAATATATATAACTGTGTGTGTGTCCCCAGGTTAAATATATATAACTGTGTGTGTGTGTCCAGGTTAAATATATATAACTGTGTGTGTGTCCAGGTTAAATATATATGACTGTGTGTCCCCAGGTTAAATATATATAACTGTGTGTGTCCAGGTTAAATATATATAACTGTGTGTGTGTCCCCAGGTTAAATATATATAACTGTGTGTGTGTCCAGGTTAAATATATATAACTGTGTGTGTCCCCAGGTTAAATATATAGAACTGTGTGTGTGTCCAGGTTAAATATATATAACTGTGTGTGTGTCCCCAGGTTAAATATATATAACTGTGTGTGTGTCCAGGTTAAATATATATAACTGTGTGTCCCCAGGTTAAATATATATAACTGTGTGTGTCCCCAGGTTAAATATATATAACTGTGTGTGTCTCAGGTTAAATATATATAACTGTGTGTGTCCAGGTTAAATATATATAACTGTGTGTGTGTCCCCAGGTTAAATATATATAACTGTGTGTGTCCAGGTTAAATATATATAACTGTGTGTGTGTCCCCAGGTTAAATATATATAACTGTGTGTGTCCCCAGGTTAAATATATATAACTGTGTGTCCCCAGGTTAAATATATATAACTGTGTGTCCCCAGGTTAAATATATATAACTGTGTGTGTGTCCAGGTTAAATATATATAACTGTGTGTGTGTCCAGGTTAAATATATATAACTGTGTGTGTCCTCAGGTTAAATATATATAACTGTGTGTGTCCCCAGGTTAAATATATATAACTGTGTGTGTCCCCAGGTTAAATATATATAACTGTGTGTGTCCCCAGGTTAAATATATATAACTGTGTGTGTGTCCCCAGGTTAAATATATATAACTGTGTGTGTCCCCAGGTTAAATATATATAACTGTGTGTCTCCAGGTTAAATATATATAACTGTGTGTCTCCAGGTTAAATATATATAACTGTGTGTGTCCCCAGGTTAAATATATATAACTGTGTGTGTCCAGGTTAAATATATAACTGTGTGTCAGGTTAAATATATATAACTGTGTGTGTCTCAGGTTAAATATATATAACTGTGTGTGTCAGGTTAAATATATATAACTGTGTGTGTGTCCAGGTTAAATATATATAACTGTGTGTGTCCAGGTTAAATATATATAACTGTGTGTCCCCAGGTTAAATATATAGAACTGTGTGTGTCTCCAGGTTAAATATATATAACTGTGTGTGTCCAGGTTAAATATATATAACTGTGTGTGTGTCCAGGTTAAATATATATAACTGTGTGTGTGTGTCCAGGTTAAATAAAGCCCTGTGTGTCCCCAGGTTAAATATATAACTGTGTGTGTCCCCAGGTTAAATATATAGAACTGTGTGTGTCCAGGTTAAATATATATAACTGTGTGTGTGTGTCCAGGTTAAATATATATAACTGTGTGTGTCCCCAGGTTAAATATATATAACTGTGTGTGTGTGTGTCCAGGTTAAATATATATAACTGTGTGTCTCAGGTTAAATATATATAACTGTGTGTGTCCCCAGGTTAAATATATATAACTGTGTGTCTCCCAGGTTAAATATATATAACTGTGTGTGTCCAGGTTAAATATATATAACTGTGTGTGTCCTCACATTAAATATATAGAACTGTGTGTGTCCAGGTTAAATATATATAACTGTGTGTCTCCAGGTTAAATATATATAACTGTGTGTCTCCAGGTTAAATATATATAACTGTGTGTGTGTCCAGGTTAAATATATATAACTATGTGTCTCCAGGTTAAATATATATAACTGTGTGTGTCCAGGTTAAATATATATAACTGTGTGTGTGTCCCCAGGTTAAATATATATAACTGTGTGTGTCCCAGGTTAAATATATATAACTGTGTGTCCAGGTTAAATATATATAACTGTGTGTGTGTCCAGGTTAAATATATATAACTGTGTGTGTGTCCAGGTTAAATATATATAACTGTGTGTGTCCCCAGGTTAAATATATATAACTGTGTGTGTCCCCAGGTTAAATATATATAACTGTGTGTGTCCCCAGGTTAAATATATATAACTGTGTGTGTCCCCAGGTTAAATATATATAACTGTGTGTGTCCCCAGGTTAAATATATATAACTGTGTGTGTCCCCAGGTTAAAATATATAACTGTGTGTGTATCCCCAGGTTAAATATATATAACTGTGTGTCCAGGTTAAATATATATAACTGTGTGTCCAGGTTAAATATATATAACTGTGTGTGTCCCCAGGTTAAATATATATAACTGTGTGTGTCTGTGTGTGTCCAGGTTAAATATATATAACTGTGTGTCCCCAGGTTAAATATATATAACTGTGTGTGTGTGTGTCTCCAGGTTAAATATATATAACTGTGTGTCCCCAGGTTAAATATATATAACTGTGTGTGTCCCCAGGTTAAATATATATAACTGTGTGTGTCCCCAGGTTAAATATATAACTGTGTGTGTCCCCAGGTTAAATATATATAACTGTGTGTGTCCCCAGGTTAAATATATATAACTGTGTGTGTCCCCAGGTTAAATATATATAACTGTGTGTGTCCCCAGGTTAAATATATATAACTGTGTGTCCCCAGGTTAAATATATATAACTGTGTGTGTCCCCAGGTTAAATATATATAACTGTGTGTGTGTCCCCAGGTTAAATATATATAACTGTGTGTGTCCCCAGGTTAAATATATATAACTGTGTGTCCCCAGGTTCCGTGGTGTCAGACGGGGACAGACAGCGGGAGTGGCAGAGTCTAACCAGCTGAAGCTGAGGAGCTTTGAGACAGAGCGCTCTCAGATGGTACAGGGAGGAGACCGCCAGGAACCTGGAACAGTGTCAGATGGAGACAGAGAAACACCAGAAAGAAGCTAGAGGTTGGGGTCCCAAATGGTGCCCTATTCCTGTAGTGCACTGCTTTAGACCAGGACCTATAGAACCTATTCCCTATATATTGCACTACCTTAGACCAGGACCCTATAGAACCCTATTCCCTATATAGTGTACTACTTTAGACCAGGACCCTATAGAACCCTATTCCCTATATATAGTACACTACTTTAGACCAGAGCCCTATAGAACCCTATTCCCTATATATAGTGCACTACTTTAGACCAGGACCCTATAGAACCCTATTCCCTATATAGTGCACTACTTTAGACCAGGGCCCAGAGGAGGAAACCAGAAAACCAGACTACTGGAATCCTAAGCATTTTGGTTGTTAGAACATCCTAGATGAACTGGCCATTAGCTCTGGTCCAGGGTGTTACATACAGCCCCCTGGTCAGGGTGTTACTACAGCCCCTTAGCTCCGGTCAGGGTGTACAGCCCCTTCGCTCTGGTCCAGGGTGTTACATACAGCCCTTATCTGGTCCAGGTGTTACATACAGCCCTTAGCTCTGGGTACCAGGCTCCGGTCCAGCATGGTGTTACATACAGCCCTTAGCTCCGGTCCAGGGTGTTACATACAGCCCTTAGCTCTGGTCCAGGGTGTTACATACAG
>NW_027003131.1:0-5669 GCF_036934945.1 Oncorhynchus masou masou | reverse complement strand
TCTGTAGCTCTGTTTATTACCTCAGTTACCTCCACTAACCTGTACCCCCATCTGTAGCTCTGTTTATTACCTCTACATAGTCACTAACTCTACCGACACAGTACCTCAGTTACCTCCACTAACCTGTACCCCCATCTGTAGCTCTGTTTATTACCTCAGTTACCTCCACTAACCTGTACCCCCATCTGTAGCTCTGTTTATTACCTCAGTTACCTCCACTAACCTGTACCCCATCTGCAGCTCTGTTTATTACCTATACATAGTCAATAACTCTACCTACATATTACCTCAGTTACCTCCACTAACCTGTACTCCCATCACATTGACTCGTTAGTCAATTTAGTAAATCTTCTTTTTAACTCTTATTTTTCTTAAAACTGCCTCGTTGGTTCAGGGCTTGTAAGTCACTGTAAGGTGAAACACCAGTTGTATTCGATAGGGTGCCATAGGGCTCTGGTCTAAAGTAGTGCACTATATAGGGAATAGGCTGTCATAGTGCACTACTTTAGACCAGAGCCCTATGTAGGGAATAGGGTGCCATAGGGCTCTGGTCTAAAGTAGTGCACTATATAGGGAATAGGGTGCCATAGGGCTCTGGTCTAAAGTAGTTCACTATGTATGGAATAGTGTGCCATAGGGCTCTGGTCTAAAGTAGTGCACTATATAGGGAACAGGGTGTCATAGGGCTCTGGTCTAAAGTTGTGCACTATATAGGGGATAATATGGGATGTATCCAATCTCAAGTAAAAACATTACAGCAGAAAGATACAAAGAAAAGTGTTTTACCTTCTGAACTGGTGTTGGAAACATCTGATGAACCTCGGCTTCCTCTGGAATACAGAGCTATATTAATTATGGAAACATCTGTTGAACCTCAGCTTCCTCTGGAATAGAGAGCTATATTAATTATGGAAACATCTGTTGAACCTCGGCTTCCTCTGGAATACAGAGCTATATTAATTATGGAAACATCTGTTGAACCTCAGCTTCCTCTAGAATACAGAGCTATATTAATTATGGAAACATCTGTTGAACCTCGGCTTCCTCTGGAATACAGAGCTATATTAATTATGGAAACATCTGTTGAACCTCGGCTTCCTCTGGAATACAGAGCTATATTAATTATGGAAACATCTGTTGAACCTCGGCTTCCTCTGGAATACAGAGCTATATTAATTATGGAAACATCTGTTGAACCTCAGCTTCCTCTGGAATACAGAGCTATATTAATTATGGAAACATCCGTTGAACCTCGGCTTCCTCTGGAATACAGAGCTATATTTTATAATAGTCTGAATAGTGAGTGCAGACAGTGTGTTTGGTGTGTGTGGGGTGGGGGGACCAACCTGGGGGTAGAGGCGACACTATGTCGAAGGCAGAGTCATCAGTCTCCCTCTGCCCTCTGACAGAACATCACTCTGGAAAACAGAGACAAGGATTTAACACAACACAGCTTGGGAGTTTAAAGAGAAGACAGTTGAATTGCCATTCGGGGTTTAAAGCAAAGACAGTTGAATTGCCATTCGGGGTTTAAAGAGAAGACAGTTGAATTGCCATTCAGGGTTTAAAGAGAAGACAGTTGAATTGCCATTCAGGGTTTAAAGAGAAGACAGTTGAATTGCCATTCAGGGTTTAAAGAGAAGACAGTTGAATTGCCATTCAGAGTGTAAAGAGAAGACAGTTGAATTGCCATTCAGGGTTTAGAGAGCTGCTGTTTATGGTGAAAAACCATCATTTTGGCATAAAAATACCTTCATGAACGAGACCTTTATTTCTAAGACTGAGAAACTTTGGTCGAGATAACTCTCTGACTAGTCCAACGCTCGAACCACCAGGCTACCTGCCACCCGATAATTGTATGTGTGGGGTACAGAGATGAGGTAGTCATTCACACCTCATGTTAAACACTATGATTGCACACAGAGGTGAGTCCATGCAACTTATAATGTGATGTCTATAATGTGATGTCTATAATGTGATGTCTATAATGTGATGTCTATAATGTGATGTCTATAATGTGATGTCTATAATGTGATGTCTATAATGTGATGTCTATAATGTGAGGTCTATAATGTGAGGTCTATAATGTGATGTCTATAATGTGATGTCTATAATGTGAAGTCTATAATGTGATGTCTATAATGTGATGTCTATAATGTGATGTCTATAATGTGATGTCTATTCCGCACTCTACTCCTGAGTGGAGCAGTGGTCTAAGGCACTGTGGTCTGAAAACGGTCCCTGTTCGAAACCAGGCTGTATCACATCCGGCCGTGATTGGGAGTCCAATAGGGTGGCGCTGTCCCGGCCCGGCGTCGTCCGGGTTTGGCGGGGAGGGCCGTCATTGTAAAATAAGAATTGCTCTAACCATTTGCCAAGTTAAATGAAAAAGGTTAAAACACAATTAAATGAATAAATACCACTTTGACATTATGGGATGTTGTGTGTAGTAGACTAGTTAAAAAACTAATCTCCTTTTAATACATTTTAAATTCAGGCTGTAACAATAGAATGTGGGATAAGTAGAGGGTGTGAATACATTCTGAAGGCTCTGTGTGTCATACAGTAGTTATGGTCGTTGGTGAGGACGGCCCTTAGATATCTATAGTTAACCTGTTAACGGCAGGCTACAGTAGTTATGGTCGTTGGTGAGGACGGCCCTTAGATATCTATAGTTAACCTGTTAACGGCAGGCTACAGTAGTTATGGTCATTGGTGAGGACGGCCCTTAGATATCTATAGTTAACCTGTTAACGGCAGGCTACAGTAGTTATGGTCGTTGGTGTGGACGGCCCTTAGATATCTATAGTTAACCTGTTAACGGCAGGCTACAGTAGTTATGGTCGTTGGTGAGGACGGCCCTTAGATATCTATAGTTAACCTGTTAACGGCAGGCTACAGTAGTTATGGTCGTTGGTGAGGACGGCCCTTAGATATCTATAGTTAACCTGTTAACGGCAGGCTACAGTAGTTATGGTCGTTGGTGTGGACGGTCCTTAGATATCTATAGTTAACCTGTTAACGGCAGGCTACAGTAGTTATGGTCGTTGGTGTGGACGGCCCTTAGATATCTATAGTTAACGGCAGGCTACAGTAGTTATGGTCGTTGGTGTGGACGGCCCTTAGATATCTATAGTTAACCTGTTAACGGCAGGCTACAGTAGTTAACCTGTTAACGGCAGGCTACAGTAGTTATGGTCGTTGGTGTGGACGGCCCTTAGATATCTATAGTTAACCTGTTAACGGCAGGCTACAGTAGTTATGGTCGTTGGTGAGGACGGCCCTTAGATATCTATAGTTAACCTTTTAACGGCAGGCTACAGTAGTTATGGTCGTTGGTGTGGACGGCCCTTAGATATCTATAGTTAACCTGTTAACGGCAGGCTACAGTAGTTATGGTCGTTGGTGTGGACGGCCCTTAGATATCTATAGTTAACCTGTTAACGGCAGGCTACAGTAGTTATGGTCGTTGGTGTGGACGGCCCTTAGATATCTATAGTTAACCTGTTAACGGCAGGCTACAGTAGTTATGGTCGTTGGTGTGGACGGCCCTTAGATATCTATAGTTAACCTGTTAAAGGCAGGCTACAGTAGTTATGGTCGTTGGTGAGGACGGCCCTTAGATATCTATAGTTAACCTGTTAACGGCAGGCTACAGTAGTTATGGTCGCTGGTGTGGACGGCCCTTAGATATCTATAGTTAACGGCCTCCTTTGATATATATATATTTTGAATCAATTCCCCATTACATAGGTCACCAGTAGTACATGTACCGTTAATCCCCATCAGTTGGTTACATTAATTTCTGTTAATGCAGGTATTAATTACAGTCATTTACCGTTGTCATTCTCAGAGTGGAGACGTTGGTTGCAGAGATCACAACCTGCTAAACTTGTGAGTTTTGGTTTAATTTACAAGATCTGTAGATGTTTTCAGTGTCTTCTGTTTGGAGTGCTCCATGTGAGCAATGAGCGTGTGTCTGGTTTCTCTGTCCTGATCATGTTGAGGGAGCGTGTGTCTGGTTTCTCTGTCCTGATCATGTTGAGGGAGCGTGTGTCTGGTTTCTCTGTCCTGATCATGTTGAGGGAACGTGTGTCTGGTTTCTCTGTCCTGATCATGTTGAGGGAGCGTGTGTCTGGTTTCTCTGTCCTGATCATGTTGAGGGAGCGTGTGTCTGGTTTCTCTGTCCTGATCATGTTGAGGGAGCGTGTGTCTGGTTTCTCTGTCCCGATCATGTTGAGGGAGCGTGTGTCTGGTTTCTCTGTCCTGATCATGTTGAGGGAGCGTGTGTCTGGTTTCTCTGTCCTGATCATGTTGAGGGAGCGTGTGTCTGGTTTCTCTGTCCTGATCATGTTGAGGGAGCGTGTGTCTGGTTTCTCTGTCCTGATCATGTTGAGGGAACGTGTGTCTGGTTTCTCTGTCCTGATCATGTTGAGGGAGCGTGTGTCTGGTTTCTCTGTCCTGATCATGTTGAGGGAGCGTGTGTCTGGTTTCTCTGTCCTGATCATGTTGAGGGAGCGTGTGTCTGGTTTCTCTGTCCTGATCATGTTGAGGGAGCGTGTGTCTGGTTTCTCTGTCCTGATCATGTTGAGGGAGCGTGTGTCTGGTTTCTCTGTCCCGATCATGTTGAGGGAGCGCCTGAGCATAGAGATAACTGGCAGCTCAGAAATGTACTGGCTGAGGGGCGGCGACCGGCTGAGGGGCAGCAGGAGAAATCCAGCTCAAAACAGGCCTCTGTACGCTGTGTTTCTGTGCATCAGCAAGACAGAACAGCTGCCTCCGGTAAGACAAGGGGGTGGAGGTCCGTGTCTATTTGTAAATAACAGCAGGTGCGCAAAATAAAATATTCAAGGAAGTCTCGAGGTTTTGCTCGCCTGAGGTAGAGACTCATCAATCAATCAATCAAAGATGTACTGTGTTTCCGACGACACATTGGTGCGGCTGGCTTCCGGGTTAAGCAGTGTGTCGAGAAGCAGTGTGGCATGGCAGGGGGTCGTGTTTTGGAGGACGAGTTGGCTGTCGACCTTCGCCTCTCCTGAGTTCGTACAGTGATGGGACAAGACTAGCTACTAATTGGAAACCACGAAATTGTAAAAAGCTCGACAGTATGTCCTTTACAAAAACAAGAAAAGATGAAAGGAACACCTGCTGTTCATTGACTTTTGTTACGCTGCTGCAGCTCTGTTTATTACCTCAGTTACCTCCACTAACCTGTACCCCCATCTGTAGCTCTGTTTATTACCTCAGTTACCTCCACTAACCTGTACCCCCATCTGTAGCTCTGTTTATTACCTCAGTTACCTCCACTAACCTGTACCCCCATCTGTAGCTCTGTTTATTACCTCAGTTACCTCCACTAACCTGTACCCCATCTGTAGCTCTGTTTATTACCTCAGTTACCTCCACTAACCTGTACCCCCATCTGTAGCTCTGTTTATTACCTCAGTTACCTCCACTAACCTGTACCCCCATCTGTAGCTCTGTTTATTACCTCAGTTACCTCCACTAACCTGTACCCCCATCTGCAGCTCTGTTTATTACCTCAGTTACCTCCACTAACCTGTACCCCCATCTGTAGCTCTGTTTATTACCTCAGTTACCTCCACTAACCTGTACCCCCATCTGTAGCTCTGTTTATTACCTCAGTTACCTCCACTAACCTGTACCCC
>NW_027003130.1:0-5669 GCF_036934945.1 Oncorhynchus masou masou | reverse complement strand
TCTCAGGTCTGTTGCTGTTCTAACCTCCAGTATAGCACAGTGGCCAGTCTCAGGTCTGTTGCTGTTCTAACCTCCAGTATAGCACAGTGGCCAGTCTCAGGTCTGTTGCTGTTCTAACCTCCAGTATAGCACAGTGGCCAGTCTCAGGTCTGTTGCTGTTCTAACCTCCAGTATAGCACAGTGGCCAGTCTCAGGTCTGTTGCTGTTCTAACCTCCAGTATAGCACAGTGGCCAGTCTCAGGTCTGTTGCTGTTCTAATCTCCAGTATAGCACAGTGGCCAGTCTCAGGTCTGTTGCTGTTCTAACCTCCAGTATAGCACAGTGGCCAGTCTCAGGTCTGTTGCTGTTCTAACCTCCAGTATAGCACAGTGGCCAGTCTCAGGTCTGTTGCTGTTCTAACCTCCAGTATAGCACAGTGGCCAGTCTCAGGTCTGTTGCTGTTCTAACCTCCAGTATAGCACAGTGGCCAGTCTCAGGTCTGTTGCTGTTCTAACCTCCAGGATAGCACAGTGGCCAGTCTCAGGTCTGTTGCTGTTCTAATCTCCAGTATAGCACAGTGGCCAGTCTCAGGTCTGTTGCTGTTCTAACCTCCAGGATAGCACAGTGGCCAGTCTCAGGTCTGTTGCTGTTCTAACCTCCAGTATAGCACAGTGGCCAGTCTCAGGTCTGTTGCTGTTCTAACCTCCAGGATAGCACAGTGGCCAGTCTCAGGTCTGTTGCTGTTCTAATCTCCAGTATAGCACAGTGGCCAGTCTCAGGTCTGTTGCTGTTCTAACCTCCAGTATAGCACAGTGGCCAGTCTCAGGTCTGTTGCTGTTCTAACCTCCAGTATAGCACAGTGGCCAGTCTCAGGTCTGTTGCTGTTCTAACCTCCAGTATAGCACAGTGGCCAGTCTCAGGTCTGTTGCTGTTCTAACCTCCAGTATAGCACAGTGGCCAGTCTCAGGTCTGTTGCTGTTCTAACCTCCAGGATAGCACAGTGGCCAGTCTCAGGTCTGTTGCTGTTCTAATCTCCAGTATAGCACAGTGGCCAGTCTCAGGTCTGTTGCTGTTCTAACCTCCAGTATAGCACAGTGGCCAGTCTCAGGTCTGTTGCTGTTCTAATCTCCAGTATAGCACAGTGGCCAGTCTCAGGTCTGTTGCTGTTCTAACCTCCAGTATAGCACAGTGGCCAGTCTCAGGTCTGTTGCTGTTCTAACCTCCAGTATAGCACAGTGGCCAGTCTCAGGTCTGTTGCTGTTCTAACCTCCAGTATAGCACAGTGGCCAGTCTCAGGTCTGTTGCTGTTCTAACCTCCAGTATAGCACAGTGGCCAGTCTCAGGTCTGTTGCTGTTCTAACCTCCAGGATAGCACAGTGGCCAGTCTCAGGTCTGTTGCTGTTCTAATCTCCAGTATAGCACAGTGGCCAGTCTCAGGTCTGTTGCTGTTCTAACCTCCAGGATAGCACAGTGGCCAGTCTCAGGTCTGTTGCTGTTCTAACCTCCAGGATAGCACAGTGGCCAGTCTCAGGTCTGTTGCTGTTCTAATCTCCAGGATAGCACAGTGGCCAGTCTCAGGTCTGTTGCTGTTCTAACCTCCAGGATAGCACAGTGGCCAGTCTCAGGTCTGTTGCTGTTCTAACCTCCAGAATAGCACAGTGGCCAGTCTCAGGTCTGTTGCTGTTCTAACCTCCAGAATAGCACAGTGGCCAGTCTCAGGTCTGTTGCTGTTCTAACCTCAGGATAGCACAGTGGCCAGTCTCAGGTCTGTTGCTGTTCTAACCTCCAGGATAGCACAGTGGCCAGTCTCAGGTCTGTTGCTGTTCTAATCTCCAGGATAGCACAGTGGCCAGTCTCAGGTCTGTTGCTGTTCTAATCTCCAGTATAGCACAGTGGCCAGTCTCAGGTCTGTTGCTGTTCTAACCTCCAGTATAGCACAGTGGCCAGTCTCAGGTCTGTTGCTGTTCTTACCTCCAGTGTAGCACCAGTGGCCAGATCTCCAAGGTCTGTTGCTGTTCTAAAACACCTCAGGATAGCAGTGCGTGGCCCAGTCTCCAGGTCTGTTGCTGTTCTAACCTCCAGTATAGCACAGTGGCCAGTCTCAGGTCTGTTGCTGTTCTAACCTCCAGTATAGCACAGTGGCCAGTCTCAGGTCTGTTGCTGTTCTAACCTCCAGGATAGCACAGTGGCCAGTCTCAGGTCTGTTGCTGTTCTAACCTCCAGTATAGCACAGTGGCCAGTCTCAGGTCTGTTGCTGTTCTAACCTCCAGGATAGCACAGTGGCCAGTCTCAGGTCTGTTGCTGTTCTAATCTCCAGTATAGCACAGTGGCCAGTCTCAGGTCTGTTGCTGTTCTAACCTCCAGGATAGCACAGTGGCCAGTCTCAGGTCTGTTGCTGTTCTAACCTCCAGGATAGCACAGTGGCCAGTCTCAGGTCTGTTGCTGTTCTAATCTCCAGGATAGCACAGTGGCCAGTCTCAGGTCTGTTGCTGTTCTACACTCCAGGATAGCACAGTGGCCAGTCTCAGGTCTGTTGCTGTTCTAATCTCCAGGATAACACAGTGGCCAGTCTCAGGTCTGTTGCTGTTCTAACCTCCAGTATAGCACAGTGGCCAGTCTCAGGTCTGTTGCTGTTCTAACCTCCAGGATAGCACAGTGACCAGTCTCAGGTCTGTTGCTGTTCTAATCTCCAGGATAGCACAGTGGCCAGTCTCAGGTCTGTTGCTGTTCTAACCTCCAGTAGAGCACAGTGGCCAGTCTCAGGTCTGTTGCTGTTCTTACCTCCAGTATAGCACAGTGGCCAGTCTCAGGTCTGTTGCTGTTCTAACCTCCAGGATAGCACAGTGGCCAGTCTCAGGTCTGTTGCTGTTCTAACCTCCAGTATAGCACAGTGGCCAGTCTCAGGTCTGTTGCTGTTCTAACCTCCAGGATAGCACAGTGGCCAGTCTCAGGTCTGTTGCTGTTCTAACCTCCAGTATAGCACAGTGGCCAGTCTCAGGTCTGTTGCTGTTCTAACCTCCAGGATAGCACAGTGGCCAGTCTCAGGTCTGTTGCTGTTCTAACCTCCAGTATAGCACAGTGGCCAGTCTCAGGTCTGTTGCTGTTCTAACCTCCAGGATAGCACAGTGGCCAGTCTCAGGTCTGTTGCTGTTCTTACCTCCAGGATAGCACAGTGGCCAGTCTCAGGTCTGTTGCTGTTCTAACCTCCAGTATAGCACAGTGGCCAGTCTCAGGTCTGTTGCTGTTCTAACCTCCAGTATAGCACAGTGGCCAGTCTCAGGTCTGTTGCTGTTCTTACCTCCAGGATAGCACAGTGGCCAGACATTTAGACCAAGGTAGTAAGCTCAACTACAGCAGTACTTTGACTGGGGTTTTGAAAGCATGTCTGCATCCCAAATGGCACTATATTCCTTGTTTAGTGCACAATTCTATCCAGAGCCCTACAGGCCCTGGTCAAAGTGTTGCACTATTTACGTAATAGGGAACTATTTTGGATGCAGACATATTACTATAACAGCAGCTGGAATGTGTCAACAGCAACAAACTCCAGGTAAAATACAGATTTCTTTCTACGTAGTGAATTAATAATATATTACAAAGTTGAAGTTGAGTTGCTGAAATATCCCATACGGCAAAAACACTGAGAAAGAAAATAAACCAAAATGGAACAAGTAAAGGTGAAATACCTCATCAGGCCTTTTTACAAGCCTAATAATCATAAAGAATCAACAACAGTGCACAGCGGGGGGTTCTGAACTTGGTCACATCCACTCCATAAAAAGCCAGCAGGCAGAATTACCCTGCTATTACAAATAATACCAGGCCGCCTTCCCCTAAACCCCCTCAATCCCCCTCTACACCCCCCGGCCTTCTCAGACGCACTGTGTAGGTTTAATGACACACATCCATACCAGACAGAGACAGTTGGCACGGCGATGCCCCTGGCAGCCTCCCTCGTTGACGAGAGAAGAAGCAGACCACTTTAACCTCACAAGGCTCTCTCTTGACTTCAATAAGCCTCCCAATGACTTTTGATGAAACTGGGAAATGAGAGTAGTGTCTCGGGTCCAATGGAAACACAGAGCCCAGTGAACAGCCTATGAACACAAATAAATCCATAGATGCTTGTGGTCTGGCCGACCAGGAAGTCTCATGCCAACTGTGGGTTGGTCTCACATCGACTGAGAACTGTGCGGAACATGGATGTCATACCAACACAGTGCAGGGTAGAGCTGAGCAGGTAAAACCATATGGACTGAATAAAAGAACATGGAGGTCATACCAACACAGTGCAGGGTAGAGCTGAGCAGGTCAAACCATATGGACTGAATAAAAGAACATGGATGTCATACCAAAACAGTGCAGGGTAGAGCTGAGCAGGTAAAACCATATGGACTGAATAAAAGAACATGGAGGTCATACCAACACAGTGCAGGGTAGAGCTGAGCAGGTCAAACCATATGGACTGAATAAAAGAACATGGAGGTCATACCAACACAGTGCAGGGTAGAGCTGAGCAGGTCAAACCATATGGACTGAATAAAAGAACATGGAGGTCATACCAACACAGTGCAGGGTAGAGCTGAGCAGGTAAAACCATATGGACTGAATAAAAGAACATGGAGGTCATACCAACACAGTGCAGGGTAGAGCTGAGCAGGTAAAACCATATGGACTGAATAAAAGAACATGGAGGTCATACCAACACAGTGCAGGGTAGAGCTGAGCAGGTAAAACCATATGGACTGAATAAAAGAACATGGAGGTCATACCAACACAGTGCAGGGTAGAGCTGAGCAGGTCAAACCATATGGACTGAATAAAAGAACATTGAGGTCATACCAACACAATGCAGGGTAGAGCTGAGCAGGTCAAACCATATGGACTGAATAAAAAAACATTGAGGTGGACACTGTACTCAAATAAATACTGTGCTTTCATATTATAAAGACAGTTTCAAGCCACACATTTATGTGTATATAGGATAGGAATCATTATTCGGCTGAACTTGAGCAAGATGATCTCAAATGCAAAGCCCTGTTCATTCAGCCCTTGTGCTGTCAAAATACAGTATATGTTTTTGAAGATAAATAACTTTGAGATAAAATACTGGGCTATTTACAAATACAGATAGGATTTGATACTGTACATTGGATAGTATATTGTAAACGTGTAATAATAGAGTAATGATGTAATAATGTATTGTGTGATGTATTGTGTTAGTGATGATGTAGGCTGTAGTTGTGTTTTGTTATGATGTAATAATAGAGTAATGATGAAATAATGTATTGTGTGATGTATTGTGTTAGTGATGATGAAGGCTGTAGTTGTGTTTTGTTGTGATGTAATAATAGAGTAATGATGTAATAATGTATTGTGTGATGTATTGTGTTAGTGATGATGAAGGCTGTAGTTGTGTTTTGTTGTGATGTAATAATAGAGTAATGATGTAATAATGTATTGTGTGATGTATTGTGTTAGTGATGATGAAGGCTGTAGTTGTGTTTTGTTGTGATGTAATAATAGAGTAATGATGTAATAATGTATTGTGTTAGTGATGATGTAGGCTGTAGTTGTGTTTTGTTGTGATGTAATAATAGAGTAATGCTGTAATAATGTATTGTGTTAGTGATGATGTAGGTTGTAGTTGTGATTTGTTGTGATGTAATAATAGAGTAATGATATAATCA
>NW_027003129.1:0-5670 GCF_036934945.1 Oncorhynchus masou masou | reverse complement strand
GAGACTCAGCCCATCAAAAAAAAAACATATCTTAATCTTAAACTGACCGATATTGATGGGGATTTTTATATTATGTTCATTAGATTGACGGTTGGCTGTTTCAATAGATTCTTAAGGATACTAAACAAAATAATAAGGATTTCTATCAGCCTAATCAAGGTTTAGATTACATCACACACTCCAGTGTTCCAATTTGTAACATGGCTGCATAGGAAAAGACATCACAGACAAAATACTTTACAATTGAAATACATTAAAAACATGAACATGTAGTGTGTGTGAGTGTGTGTGCATCTATCATTTCCACATACATGTCAGTACATACACACAACAAGTAGATCACATGGGGGAAATACGTTGTGCCATGAGTTGTTGCTTTATTCTTTTTTTGAAACCAGGTTTGCTGTTCACTTGTGCTTTATAAAATAGAAGGGAGTTCCATGCACTCATGGCTCTGTATAATACTATATGTTTGCTTGAATTTGATCTGGACCTGGGGACTGTGAAAATGATGGGAGCCACGTGCTGATTTGAAAAGGTCCAACGCAATTACACCTCCAACATTGGCTAAATAGAACCAATAAAAACTGTATGCAGTGGTCGGTTATCATGAGCGGAACTGATTGAATCTAGCCAAAGATGAACTGATTGAATCTAGCCAAAGATGAACTGATTGAATCTAGCCAAAAATGAACTGATTGAATCTAGCCAAATATTTATTTATTTCACCTTTATTTAACCAGGTAGGCAAGTTGAGAACAAGTTCTCATTTACAATTGCGACCTGGATGTGCATGTTAAAGACTAAACAAACAAGATAATCATAAAATATAATGATTCATGATTGTGTGTGTGTTTGTATGTGTGTGTTCAGGCATACCTGTTGTTGTAGAACCAGACATATTGACTGGGTGGGTTGGACTGGGCCTGGCAGAGCAGAGAGACCGTCTGTCTCTCCTGAGCAGAGTATCCTCTGTCTATTGCTTATACTGTAAGGAGTCACATCTATCTGGGGAATATCAGGACCGACTGGGGAGAGGACACACACACTATATTAAACACAAACACACACACTAAGTTACATACACTATGTTACATGCACTACCAAAACCTGTGGGCTCTCCTTCACCACAGCCAACGTGAGTAAAACATTTAAATGTGTTAACCCTCGCAAAGCTGCCGGCCCAGACGACATCGCGAGCTGCGTCCTCAGAGCATGTGCAGACCAGCTGGCTGGTGTGTTACGGACATATTCAATCAATCCCTATCCCAGTCTGCTGTTCCCACATGCTTCAAGAGGGCCACCATTGTTCCTGTTCCCAAGAAAGCTAAGCTAAATGACTTCCGTCATCATGAAGTGCTTTGAGAGACTAGTCAAGGATAATATCCCCTCCACCCTACCTGACACCCTAGACCCCACTCCAATTTGCTTACCACCCCAACACACTGCACACTGCCGTAACCAATCTGGACAAGAATGTCCATGTAAGAATGCTATGTAAGAATGCTGTTCATCGATTACAGCTCAGCATTTAACACCGTAGTACCCTCCAAACTCGCCTTTAAGCTCAAGACCCTGGGTCTCGACCCCGCCTTGTGCAACTGTGTCCTGGACTTTCTGATGGGCCACCCCCAGGTGGTGAGGGTAGGAAACAACATCTCCATCCCGCTGATCCTCAACACTGGGGCCCCACAAGGGTGAATTCTCAGCGCTCTCCTGTACTCCCTGTTCACCCATGACTGCGTGGCCATGCACTCCTCCAACTCAATCATCAAGTTTGCAGACGACACCACAGTGGTAGGCTTGATTACCAATAATGACGAGACGGCCTACAGGGAGGAGGTGAGGGCCCTCAGAGTGTGGTGTCAGGAAAATAAACTCACACTCAACGTCAACAAACAAAGGAGATGGACTTCAGGAAACAGCAGATGGAGCACCCCCCTATCCACATCGATGGCATAGTAGTAGAGAAGGTGGAAAGTTTTAAGTTCCTCGGAGTACACATCACACGCAAACTGAAATGGTCCACCCATCCAACCTCAGGAGGCTGAAGAAATGTGTCTTGTCACTGAAAACGCTCACAAACTTTTACAGATGCAGATGTAACACCGCCTGGTACCGCAAATGCTCTGCCCACAACCGTAAGGCTTTCGAGAGGGTAACGAGGTCTGCACAACGCATCACCGGGAACAAACTACCTGCCCTCCAGGATACCTACACCAAAAGGCCAAAAATATCATCAAGGACAACAACCACCTGAGCCACTGCCTGTTCACCCCTCTATCATCCAGAAGGTGAGGTCAGTACAGGTGCATCAAAGCTGGGACCGAGAGACTGAAAAGCAGCTTCTATCTCAAGGCCATCAGACTGTTAAACAGCCGTCACTAACGATTGAGTGGCTGCTGCCATACTGACTCAAATCTCTAGCCACTTTAATAATAAAAGTTGTATGTAATAAATGAATCGCTAGTCACTTTAAACAATGCCACTTTTTATATAATATTTACATACCCTACGTGCTCATCTCATATGTATATACTGTACTCTATACCATCTACTGCATCTTTTGCCTGCCATTACGCCATCACTCATCCATATTTGTATGTACATGTTCTTATTACGTGCCTTCACACTTGTGTGAATAAGGTAGTTGTTGTGAAATTGATAGATTACTTGTTAGATATTACTGCACAGTCAGAACTAGAAAAACATTTCGCTACACTCGCATTAACATCTGCAACCATGTATGTGACAAATAAAATGTCGTTACAAACGCACTACATTACATACACTCACACACATGTGCACACACACTACGTTACACACAGATGGATTGAAGTTGGGGTACCGCGTTAGGGTGCTTGTAGGGGTTGGCGATGTAGTGTTCAGTGTGTAGTGTGTATGCTAACAGATGATGTCAAGCCAGATGCTGTCGGACCGTTCCCTGGTTGACCTGGTTCCGGGCCCCACAACGGTACCAGCCTGTTTGGTTACGGGTGACTTCTGTCATGTTGAACACACGTCTGTTGCCCTGGGAGATGGTGCTGGCCAATCCATTGTAAGTCTCATGCTCCCACAGAAGAAGAAAAGCGGCTCGTGTCACCATTCTCCCAGGCTGCAGCGCAGCCACACTGAAGATCCTTCCGCTGGGGCCATCACTCAGCAGAATATTAGGCTTACTGACCGGGACTATACACACACACAGACACACACACACACACACACACACACACACACACACACACACACACACACACACACACACACACACACACACACACACACACACACACACACACACACACACACACAACACACACATGTAGTATAAATGTAGACAGTAGTAGTAGTAGTAGTCAGTGGTGGAAAAACTACTAAATTCTCATACTTGGTAAAAGTAAAGATACCGTAATAGAAAATGACTCAGGTAAAAGTGAAAGTCACCCGAGAAAATAATACTTAATTTTTTTTAAGTTTAAAAGTTTTAAAGTAAAAGTTTTAAAAGCATTTGGTTTATATATATATATATATCAAGTATCAAAAGTAAATGTAGTTTCTACATTTAGTTACTACATTTAGCCAGGGTCACAATCTTGATGTGTTTGTGTGTGGATTGGAACATTTTCTGTCCTACTAAGCATTCAAAATGTAAGAAGTACTTTTGGGTGTGAGAGAAAACATATGGAGTAAAAGTGCATACTTTTCTCTAAGAATTTAGTGAAGTAAAAGTAAAGGTTGTCAACAATATAAACAGTAAAGTCAAGTACAGACACCAAAAAAACAAGTATTTTTGTTTTACTTAAGTAAAACACCACTGGTATTAGTAGTAACAGTAGTAGTTGTAGTAGTCCAAGTAGTAGTTGTTGGTGAAGCAGCAGTAGTACTATTAGTAATAGTAGCAGCAGTAATAGTAATAGTAGTAAAGCAGCAGTAGTAGTAGCTGTAATCGTAATACTAGCAGCAAAATTATTAGTTGTAGTTGTAGTAGTAGCAGTAGCAGTAGTAGCAGAAGAAGTAGAGAAGTTATAGGAGTTTTGGCAGCAGTAGTAGTAGCAGCAGCAGCAGTAGCTGTTGTAGTAGTAGTAATAGTAGTAGTAGTGGTAGTAGTAGTAGTAGTAGTAGTAGTGGTAGTAGTAGTGTAGTTGAAGTAATAGTATTAGTAGCAGAGGTGGAGTAGTAGTATTAGTAACAGTAGTACTAGTAGCAGCAACATCAGTAGTAGTAGTAGTAGTAATAGTAGTCATAGCAGTTGTAGTAGCAGTAGTAGTCATAGCAGCAGCAATTTTAGTTGTGATTGTTTTAGTAGCAGCAATAGTAAATGTGGTAGTAGTAGTTGCAGTAGTAGAAGTAGCAATATTAGTACCAGTAACAGTAGTAGCATTTATAGCAGTAGTAGTTGTTGCAATAGTAGTAGTAGTAGAAGCAGTAGTAAAAGTAGTAGCAGTAGTAGTAATACTATTAGTAGTAGTAAGGGTAGCATTAGTAGTTGTAGCAGCAGTAGCAGTAGCAGTAGTTGCAATAATAGTAGCAGTATTATTGGTAGTGCAGTTATAGTAATAGTGTTAGTAGCAGAAGTGGTAGTAGTAGTATTAGCAACCGTAGTAGTATTAGTAGTAGTTGAAGTTGTTGTCGTACTAGTATTCATAGCAGAAGTAGCATTAGCAGCAACAGTAGTTAGAGTAGCAGCAGTAGTACTAATAGAGGTAGTTCTAGTAGTGGTAGGTGCAGTAGTGGTAGCATCATTAGTTGAAGTAGTATTAGGAGTAGTAGTAATAGTACTAATAGTACTAGTAGTAGCAGTACAAGTAGGAGTTGGAGTAGTAGTTGTAGTAGTAGCAGCAGTGTAGCAGTAGCTGCAATAATAACAGTCGTAGTAGCTGTAGTAGCAGTACTAGTCATGGCAGTAGTAGTAGTAGTAGTAGCAGTAGTAATAGTTGCCACAGTAGTCACAGTTATAGTATTAGTATTCATAGCAGTAGTAGTTGCGGTGGCAGTAGTTGTGGTAGCAGCTGCAGTAGTCGTTGAATGTAGCAGCAGTAGTACTAATAGTAGTAGTTCTAATAGTGATAGTAGCACACACATACACACCATGTAGTAGTAGTAGTAGTAGTAGTAGTAGTAAAAGAATCAGCAGCAATAGTAGTTGTGATTGTTATAGTAACAGTAGTAGTAGTAATAGTAATAGCAGTTGTTGCAGTACTAGTTATAGTAGCAGTGGTAGTAGTAGTAGAAGTATCAGCAGCAACATTAGTTTCAGTAGTAGTTGTATTGATGTAGTTGTAGTATTAGTAACAGTAGTAGTAGTAGCAGCATCATCAGTAGTAGTAAATCAAATCAAATCAAATTTATTTATATAGCCCTTCTTACATCAGCTGATACCTCTTCAAGGAATACCTAGGATAGGATAAGTAATCCTTCTCACCCCCCCCCCCCTTAAATGATTTAGATGCACTATTGTAAAGTGGCTGTTCCACTGGATGTCAGAAGGTGAATTCACCAATTTGTAAGTCGCTCTGGATAAGAGCGTCTGCTAAATGACTTAAATGTAATCTCAAAGTGCTGTACAGAAACCCAGCCTAAAACCCCAAACAGCAAGCAATGCAGGTGTAGAAGTACGGTGGTTAGGAAAAACTCCCTAGAAAGGCCAAAACCTAGGAAGAAACCTAGAGA